>NC_136879.1:26041567-26338676 GCF_949152265.1 Phoxinus phoxinus | reverse complement strand
CATTTAAAAATGCTTTGATAAGAAAAGACAATGAGCCCAGGAGCCTTTCAGACAATAAAGGAAGAGTGAACTTCTCATTTTTGCTTGTTTTTGATGTTCAAACTTTACCCTACAAAGTGTAATCCTGCCTCGGGGTAATAGCACAGTTAGCATAACTGTCATCTGCACTTTAATCTGTTCAGTTTTAAAGGTAGGGTATGGGCCATTTTCTTTTTAAACACTTTTTTGTTATTCTGGTTGAAACTCTCTTCTCATCCTGATAGCAATCAATAATAGAAGTGGTCTAAATATTAAAAAATTTACATACGTATATCTTAAGTGGAAGTCTCAGAACCAAAAAAAAATGTTTGTCTAATCATTGCATTCAGTCCGGATGACGAGTGAAGCTAAGTTTAATCCATTTGCTTGATGAAAAAAGTAAAGTGTTAGAAAGGCAACATTTTGTAGATAAATACAAATTTGTTGCTGATTATACCGATATCTTTTATAAGTAGGAGAGATCGGGGCTAGTTGTCACACAGGGATGTTATAGACAAGAAATATATCTCACTTAAGGTTTAAGATAAATGCTATTTATATTAATATTTTGTCTTCCAAACTAAAATGTAAATATCATAATGTAAATATAGCATATTGTATCTTGTGAAATACAAGTGAACAATACAACCACAAAACAATGGTTTGACATTGTTGTGTGTTATATTGTACAATTTTGCTGTCATAATTATTACAATTTTTATAATTGTTTTTTTCCACTCTGAGCAGCAACAGTGGACATTTTAAACGTTTTTTTTCCTTAAGTTTAAGTTTTGTGCTTTTACCGAATTTGACTGTCAAAAACCAATTCACTGGAATAAAAAAAGTGACAACCCTGTTCTCCCTTTTAGCAGCACAGGTGTCATATTATTGGCATTAGATAATTAACTTTGTATTTTGGTGAAGCCAAAGCCATTTAGCTTATCTGACTGACTGACTGACTGACTGACTGACTGACTGAATGAATGAATGAATGAATGAATGAATGAATGAATGGATGAATGGATGAATGAATGAATGAATGAATGAATGAATGAATGAATGAATGAATGAATGAATGAATGAATGAATGAATGAATGAATGAATGAATGAACAATATAATAGAAAGTCTCTCTGTGCTTGATGAAGAGCGACAGTCAGAACAGGTGCAGCAGGACTGAAGGAAAGGAGAGTGAGAGCGAGAGGGGGAAAGGGTCAGGGAGAAAGCATGCAGGGTAAAAGGAGGGCGTGTTAGAACGGGGGGAAGGAGAGACGGAATGGGGTAGGAGGAGAGGGGGAGAAAAAAGATTGAGAAACAGAAATAGAGGTGCTGGGGAGAGAGAAAAAAAAAGGAGAGAGCGCGAGGGAGAGAGAGCGTGAGGGAGAGAGAGAGAGAGGTTAATAGCACGCAGAAGGCTCAGGGCTGATAGAAATGCAGACCGCGTCTGTGGCATGGCGCTCGGTGATGGGTTGGAGCTGAGATCTGGCGCATGCTATAAAGGAGCTCATTGAAAATAATTCAGAGTGACGGCTGTGCAGGCCCTGAAACAGGAAGAAGGAGAGAGGGAGAGAGAGAGAGAGAGAGAGAGAGAGAGAGAGAGAGAGGGAGAGGGAGAGAGAGAGAGAGAGAGAGAGAGAGAGAGAGAGAGAGAGAGAGAGAGAGAGAGAGAGAGAGAGAGAGAGAGAGAGAGAGGGGGCAGTCTGAGGAGAAGATAAGCTGTGGAAGTTGAGAAGCTGCAGGAGAGCTACATAGACAATGCGGAGAAGCACAGCTGGTAATTTGTGATGTAAACCGCAAGGCGAAAGCAAACAAATGCAAACATAAAAACAAAAGGGTCCGTAAAGAATCAAACTGTTGCCCTGCAGCTAAAAAGTCTTACACTGATTTTTACACTGACTATGACGAAATCTCAGGAAACCTGTAGTGTTCCCATACATCTTTAAAGTAATAGTTCACCCAAAAAATAAAAAGTAAAAGTCATTACTTACTCAGTAGAACACAAAAGGAGAATTTAAGACTCTTTACTGTTTTCCATAATACAGCAGAACCATTTAATAAAGGACAAATTAAATAAATAAATAAAATATTTAAAGATATGTGCAAAATACTATACATTTAATAAACAAACTAATTGACATGGAAGATTTTTAGTGACCAACAACCTACAGTACTACTTTTTTTCGACAGATGTGGTCACTATGAACTGTCATTTTACATGAACGATGTGTTTCACAAAGAAAAGTAAAAGCATACGGTTTGGAACAACATTAAGGTGAGTAAAATTAAATACCGTTCCCATTTTAAGTGCAAAGTAAGTGACTATATGTAAAAATGTCCACAAACTGCTAGTGCAAGTACAACTCTGATATTTTCTGAAACCGCAGGCTTGTGTTTGGTTCTGATTTAGCCTTTTCAGACAGAACAAAGCCGTGCGGCTTAGCAGAGGAGTCACAGTGTCAGAGCTCCGAGCCTTTGGAATTCAGCGCTGGCCTGAATGTGTCGCCAGCACAGAGATATGACAGAAGCCCATCACAGGGAGCAGCCCTCTGCCCTCTCCAGCACCACTGTATTAATGTGGACCTGCAGACCTCTATTAAACTGTGCAAAGCTCATTCCAGGCTTGAGGACATCGTTTACGCTAACGTCGACGCTTAAGCACACACTGGCCCCAGCGAGAGGCATCCGGGGGTTAATGGGGCTTGTCTGTGCTGGGGTGCCAGGGAAGGGGCAAGTGGAGGGAGGGCATGGGGTTTAAAACAGGACAGAGCTATAAAGCACTGTACAACCCAGCAGATACCCCCCACCCACAGCCTCTCAATACCACTACAAACATAAATACGCTACTACAGCCAAAATAACGTTAGCGCATTTTCCATCAGTCAAGGGGGTGAAATTCGCCCCTTACTGCAGGCTGATGTAAATAGGATGGACGTCTGTGTTTTGCTCAGAGATGTGCTGTATTTACGCCAGCTCTCAGATTTGCCTCAATGCGCGGAGCCCCGAGTTCACAGCGCAGCGATGAGATATTGAACCGTGAAGTCCGTCGCACCGTGATTTATAGGACTCTCTCTTTGAGACCACCAGATCCACGGGCCCCGTATTTCACCAACAGACAGAGGAAAAATGCATCAAAATATTTCCAGAGACCCACTTTTAATGCTCAAATTAAATGCATTCCCAACCGCAGCAAATCAAATCCACTGGACTTATTAGGAAAATAATAACAATCGAAATGGTAAATGCTGTTTAAAAAAAACACACACACAAAAAAACAGCAATTTTCTCGAAAACGACACTCTCGCCCGCTATCTCGGACCAGAATCAAATCAGAAGCAACTGCCTCTCTATAGCTGATCAATTTAGCGTACCTTCGAACCCAACAGTAAACATCGACGAAGTCATTTTCTGGCATATTAATGTTTACATCCAATCAGTAGAATGTAGGGCAGCCTAATTAACTCAAACAGACGGCGGAATGTGCAGAAAATGAGAAGTTCACCTAGAGACCGCAGACAATTGATCACTTCAGACCCTCTTCACTCAATTGTTTCTTGACAGCACTTCAGAGCAGCTGAATTAGCAGAGCTACATATGGTGATTAAAAAGCTGTTTCTCCCATCAAAAAGCACAGCGTCCTAATTGTCAGAAAATGGAAGAGGTCTGCACTAATGGTTATATTATATGCTGCATCACTGGGGTGGTTTAGTGGATTTTCAGAGCGTTCAGAAACAAAAACAAAACTCTGGTTACGATATGGCAAGCCTATGAAAAACATTTTATCCTATAACCTTCAAGTCTATAAACAACAGTAGCCTTTTTTGGGGGGAAATTTACCAATTTACTTTTGTTGTAGTTTTGTTTGATGCTTATTGACGTATTTGTTTGTTAGATTGTTTTATTTTTTCATTTCGTTTGATTATGTATTTGTACATTATCAGCTGTTATGCTATGTTTAGTTTATGTAAACTACAGTATGTTTTTAAATCCTTGATTAGATATTTAACAACAATTGGTTTGTTTGACCAAATAGTTTGACCAAGCATGTCTGACAACTAAATAAAGTAAAGTAGATGGACATTTTTGCAAGCTGACAATATGGGATAGTTCACACCAAAATAACAATTGACTGTGGAACAGAACAAAAAAGAAAAATAGAAGTTGTTTTTAGTTGTCCATACCATCAATTAAATGGTGTCCAAAACAACATTCTTCAAAATATCTTGTATTCTGCAGAAGAAAGTCATAAATGTTTGGAACGACATGCATAAGAGTAAATTACATAATGTTTTTATTGGGGGGGGGGGGGTTGCTTGGGTTATCAGTTTTACCCATTAGGTGTGCATTCGTCTTTTGTTGAAGTTTTGCGAAATATTTCCAGACTTGGTTTTTCTAGGGGGAAAAAAGAAAGAAAAAAAAACACGATGCAAAGCTGATATCTCAGACCATACACAGCGCATTTCAATCTCTCTCCTTTTACTAAACTAGCCTTGCTCCTCACTCCCCTCCCAGCCTATGAAAAATCAGCAAATAAAAAGTTACATTAACCCCAAGCCGACCTTTCCCACGTAATACACTGCTGCATGATGGGCTGGTGGGGGAGCTTCATCGAAAAGCTGTCACTCTCCAGTATCCCAAGCACTGCCTGGGGAACATTTACCGGATAATTAATATATTAAATGCATGAAAAATAGTTACACAGGGGCCTCTAGTCAGCTCTTCCCTAGCACAAGGGGAAGAGGGATACAGCCTGTGAACCATCAATATACAAGCATCCCCCTTGAATGGCCCATCATAAAAACTGCTCATAATTTAATGGCTTCATTCACAGCCCTCGCTGTAAAGGAAGGCCATATTTCCTCGTAATTCACTGGATCTCTTCTGGCTTTTATGATTTGGCAGTTTTAAGCTGCCGCCCGCTGCAATTATAAGGTGGTCTTCACTTTTGTGTGAAGGACAAGCAGGGGTCAGCAACCGGCACCATGACTAAACAGGACACTCCAACTCGAGCTAAAAATACAGAGGCAATGGTGAGCCACTGGTTTCCCTGTGCACTATTTTCATGTACATCTAGACACCCGCTGGTGTTTCTAATGCTCGCGATGGCCAAATGGGAGTATTCTGGTTTAGGACACGGACGTTCTAATGCTCGTTGCTGTCGCTGCTTACAATCAGATGTTATCAAAATCAATTGCAGAGCAGAAAATTAGAATGGAGAAAATGATCTCAACCCATTCTCAGAGAGAGAGAGAGAGAGAGAGAGAGAGAGAGAGAGAGAGAGAGAGAGAGAGAGAGAGACATGAGCAAGAGAGAATAGTTTACTTGGATTTGTACCTGCTTAAAGTAGCTGCTGAAATTCGCCAGCCTGAAATTTGTTTAGTACACGACTCCAGCATGACACAATCACACCGCATCATTGTTTTCATTGTCTGAGCTAAACATCTCAATCGAGATAAGAAATTCTTTAAAACACAGTATACAGACCAGTCTATAAACTATTTTTTACCCCCCCCCAAAAAATGTAGTATTTTGTTTTGTACTTAGTTTTATTATGTATTTGTTTGTTATATTGTTTGCTTTGTTTTGTTTGTTGTTTCTGTTAGATTTCGTATGTGTTTGTTATATTGTCATCTATGTTATGCTAGGTTTAATTTACGTATTCTACATGCTTTTAAATCCTTGATTAGATATTTAACAACACCAAATTGTTTGAAAAAACAGCATGCACTTTCTGAGGTATCTGATCTATGATACAGATTCTCTGCCTGCAAACAAACAAATAAATAAATAAAGTGGAGGGAAAATAAATAATAATATATAGACGAGGAGAAAAAAAAAACAAGTTTACTGGCTTCATTTCTCCTGTAGTCTATAATTAAACTGCTCTCTGCTATTTTCATGGGACATTAAGTTGAGTCACGTGATCATTATTATCGTCATCCAGACACAGATGAACAAACACATGGAAATGCATGCTGGCAGACATGTGCTCATAGACATAATAAAAGACTAGGGTGTACAACAATACATACACTCTCATAATCTTTCTCTTGCTCTCTTTTTCCTCCTCTCTCTCTATTATCCCTTTCCCTCTCCCGTAGTCTCTCTCTCTTTCAAACACACAAACCTATAAGACAAACGACTGCGCACTAAGATGAGAGATGGTATTACATTTTGCAGAGCACCTGCCATAACGCAGTGATTTAAAAAACACTGAGAGCAACAATATTGGAGCAAAAAATATATTTGTTATGAGAGAACATAAAAACATGGAGCTGCAGGACTGCATTGTGCCGCTCACTCAACAAAAAAAACAAAAACAAAAACAGCACATCCTCCCTCTGAGGATGCATGAAAGAATCCAAACCTTAACAATGCCCTCTCCCATACGTAATCTTGTCTGCGCCTATCCGTTACCAAGAAACATCCCCCCGAGACCCTGCTGTTATTAATAGTCTAATTCATTAAATATTACTCTTTGTGAAAAGGGTAGCATAATACTGGCCTGGAGACAGGAGCCCAGATCCGGGGGTAAGCCGAATTAATTTTCTGGAGCAAACGCCCCGATTTCGCAAATGACATTCTGTACCGTTAACATTTTAAACGTGACACAAACGGCACTCGACACAATGTAACCTAAATGCACTGAGTGGCCCTGGTGTGTGGTGGAGGTGTAGCTCTGTGTGGAGTGCCCACCAAAACAACAGTCAGTCCTGTGCCACCGCTATTCTCCATGAATATGATTTACCTGTTATAACAATTATTTCAAACAAATTCACTTCCAGCCCACATAAATTTATATTATTATAGCACAACTGTTTTCAAAATTGAAGATGCTTAAGGAATTAGCGTATTGGAATGATTTCTGAAGGATCACGTGACACTGAAGACTGGAGTAATGGCTGCTAAAAATTCGATTTGCCATCACAGGAATAAATAATATTTTAAAGGCCCACTGAAGTGCCTTGAAACGCGGAGCATTATTCAATGTGTTGACGTAATTTCCACTGAAACAGGCAGACAAGGCGGGACGTATCAAACAGCTCCTCCCCTTTTTTAAAATAGCCAATAGCGTTTAGTTTATATCCCAGCTCGGCCAGAGCCCTTGTGCTCGGTAAAGCTGAAGTTTCTTCCTAATCTCCAACCGGTTCTCCTCCTGACCTCCCCCATATCGCTTTAAAAGATAGCATTCTGTGTAGAATTCAAATGGGTCCGATATGTTTTCTGGTATGCGCCGCATATGATCCGCTCTGTGCTATCAAGTCTCTGGACCGGAGCAGACTGTGTACTGGCGGGAAGCGTGACACTAACGTGAAACCAGACTTCATTCGCCCCAAAGGAAAGCATATTTGCACCGTCTGAATTGTTTCCTATCCTCTATATAGTGCACTATGTGCCATCCATCATGTAGAAAATAGTAAGTGTGTGAACGAGTGTTCGATTTAAGACGCAGCTTCAGTGTCTATTTATAATGTAGGGGGCGGGACGTTTTAGATTCTAGAGAGCATTTGATTGGACAGAAAATCTGATGAGAAGCTGAAGTGCAGTGTGATGTCATCCAAATCATTGAACAATATTTGCGGAAGTGAGAGACTGCAAGTTTTGCATGCTCATATCTTCTAAATGTATTTTTTCATTGTTTTGGAACACACTAGCTTATATATAACGGTAACGCTAACATATTCATACTAAAAGCCCAAAAAACTTCAATTTTGATTTCATGGGGACTTTAAGATATATTATAATAGAAAAATAATTGTGTTTTGCACTCTTTGATTACTTAAAACATAACATCTTTATTTATTTATATTTTTAACTATATTTTTTTCAAATATGTAATATCAATTTATTTCAATAACATAAATTACATCATACCAATCAAAATGTAAGGATATATATGCTTTTTTGCTTTGCATTATCAGTTCTCCAAAAATATTTGGCTGCCTCTTTCATCACCTGCTGAGAGTGTAACACTAGTGAAAATCAAATGGCAAACTCAACTTATATGTGCTTGGCTAGCAGCACATAATAACCCTATAATTAAAATGGGCTTTTAATCAGAACTAAAGGGGAGTATTTATTTGTTTCTGTTTATGCTTTAAATGGCATGGCTAATGTCCTCAAGCCTAATGTCATTTCAGGCAGGGACGGATTCGCTCCATCACCATTCCAGCCTCATCAGCACCCTGACATAGAGGAGGGGGGGGACACACACAAAAAAACAAAAAAGAAACCGAACAGCCACGTCCGTGTCGTAGCCAAACTGGTGAGCTAATATTGTGTGTGTACAATGCAGAGTATAGGTGATCCTGGAGAGCCAGCAATAAGCAGACCTAATCCTGTTGACTAAGAATGGGCAAAGGGAGCCATGCCAGGATGCAAAGAGCTCAGTCTGCCGAGTACACAAGGGAATTACTCACCATGCCAAGGTGGTCCTCATTGAGCATCTTCTGCTGCCAACAGGCACCAGCGTTAGGCTGGCACGCCCACATCGACAACCTCTCTTTCCTCCCCCCTGCTCGCCCAGTGCCCGCCAAGGCCAATTTCCCAGCTAGGACTTGGAATTGAGGGATTTTCTCAAATTACTACATTAGAATAGAGTTGCAAATTGACTGTGTGTCTTTTTTTGTTTGTTTTATCTCTCCTCCGGCCTAGCAAACCACCTTATCCTCTTATGACGAGGCCACGGAGGGCATTACCGGCCATTTCCGCCCTGCTATTTTGGCAGGAGTTCGTGCCAGCGTGCGCCTCTCCCCTTTTCATTTGCTGTCAGGTGGCACCAAAGCACAATAATGAAAAGGCCGGAGAAGCTGTTGAACCTCAATCACAGAATTAGCACAACATTATGAGAAAGCTGTAGCTGATATGACATTTCCACTCTGAGAGACAGCTCTTCATTGTTCCTCAGAGTGTATGTGTCACTCTAATACCCTTAACTCTAGACTAGACTAGCAGCTCAGTGTCATACACAGACCCTTTCAATACAGTGTAGTGCTGCACTGACTTAATGTCAAGCCTCCGTGAGCCCCGTAAAGATTTTCTTAAGTCATTACGAGAGTGTCACCAGTTAATGAGATGACGGAGATTACGGCGATCGAGAGAAGGAGCACAAAAGATATCATTATGAACCCCCTCCCCACTTTTACTCAAAGTTTCCATTTTTCTCCACTGCAGGCTCCTTTCAGACGATTGAATATTAGCTGTTTAATCAGCTCAGCCGCAGGTTAGAGGAACTAAGCGGTGGAACAGCCTCCCCTGCGCCCGCTCGGCCGCTGTTCTGCTATTAGGACGTGGGCAGGAGAAGGAGGTCCTCGGGGGGTCGTAAGCAGAAGCGCCCGTCCCCCGTAGCCCCATTAAATCATTACTTTCCTTCCCTGCCCGGCCTTTATGAGCTGTGTCCTAATGGCCTAACAGACAGGGCGAGATGGCCCGCCACCGCAACTGCCTAGCAGAGCAAGCAAGCACAGGTGCCTTTCCGCCTCGCGCCGGGTTCGCAACACGGTTCAGGGGATTCCGCTGTGTGGGGGGATTTGTTTCTGTCTCACTGTTCCAGCCTTCACGCCTCGAGCCAAAATGTCATGGCACTGGTTCTAAGAGGCTCTGGCAAGCTAGCTAGGAAAGCTAGACGGACAAAACCTTTAGCGACTTTCAGTTTCTCAATGTACATGGGGGCATTTTATTAGATCTGCAAAGCCAAAATTACATCATCTCACAAAATGTGTTAGCAAAACATTCAGCCTGGAAACAGGACCATATGCCAGTGCAACTACACTGATATGCTATGATGCATGTCAGAAAACAGGGTCTTGAGGAACAGGACCGTGTCCATAAACCAGACAGAAAATAGCAGCCAGATAAAAAGACATATACTATGATTTGACTATAATGGTAATGAACTGGACTATAGGGGAGAGCTCACTTACTCAGGTGTCTTCATCATCATAACAGGAAGTGAGGTAAGTCGCTTTTATGCTAGCATACTTTTATTTTGACTCATACTGCACATGCTCATTTTCTCCAACCAATGCTCCAATGTTACCTATTTCTGACTAGCAATAGCAAGAAGCAAAACATGTTCATGCTGTGATGTAAACAAAAGTCTATTGGCTATTTCTAATAAAAAAAAAAGTGATGGATATGACCATTTTAATAGGAAAAATGTCAACACAGCAAAGAAAACCTCTCATCATGCCTTCCTGTAGCTCAAACAGTAGAGCATGACGCTAGCAACAGCAAGGTCATGGGTTTCGATTCCCAGGGAAAGCAAGAACTGATACAATGACTATACAATGAATACCATGAATGCGATTTACGTTGCTTTGGATAAAAGCATCTGCCAAATGCATAAATGTAAGCCATTTTAGGAAATGGCAATATTTGAGATAAGGCTACAATAGTTTGAGCAAAATAGCTAACATCAAGCATGTTAAATAGTTGTCATCCACATACGGCTTTCACTAATCGTGAGTTTGGGGTAGTAGGAGCAGCGACTTCTTTCTGTACGACTACAGAATGATTCACACGGACAAACAAACATGGCTGTCACTTCCAAAACTTTGCTAGTCTAATAAAGTATGTGATATATAACAACGTATATGATTCTTCATTAGTTTGTATATATTGATGGATGCAAATCTGCCTGCACAAGAATGAGTCCCATTTTAATTGTGTGTGTGTGTGTGTGTGTGTGTGTGTGTGTGTGTGTGTGTGTGTGTGTGTGTGTGTGTGTGGTGTGGTGTGGTGTGGTGTGTGTGTGTGTGTGTGTGTGTGTGTGTGTGTGTGTGTGTGTGTGTGTGTGTGTGTGTGTGTGTTGGGGAAAGCCCGGGGCCCAGCAGATGTGAG
The DNA here is from genome assembly GCF_949152265.1 of Phoxinus phoxinus. NCBI lineage: Eukaryota > Metazoa > Chordata > Actinopteri > Cypriniformes > Leuciscidae > Phoxinus > Phoxinus phoxinus. The sequence goes on along the minus strand of NC_136879.1, from coordinate 26,327,820 downwards.
CAGATGTCAGAGTAAGTGAGCGGGGACTTGGGAGAGAGAGAGAGCAATGTGCCGGGCCAACGCTCTAATTTACGCATGAGTGGAGCTGCACCACCGATATTTACATTTAAATTGATGTTTCAGATACTTAATTAAAGACGAGGACTGGGCTCTTCTGGTCGACGGCGGCTTCTTCCTCATCCTCCTCCTCCTCGGCGAAGCCAACAGACCACTCACTGGAACCTAGAGCACTTCCCAAAACCCATATAAATATTTCACTGGAGTTACATTAATGACAATGGTCCCAGTCCTCTCGGTGGTAATTTGCGAGAACATTACTGAAGACACAATGCCCCCTGGTGGATTATAATTCCAGCCTTACTTCAGCAACGGCCGCATGGTTAATGTCGCTCAAACACCGGCTCCACTTTAAATCAGCCATTGTTTTGCAGACCGCCCGATGAAGACCTGGTGTTGCCCACGGGATGGTGCGAGGGAAAGGAAGGGTGGGTGCTGATATTAATGCACTGGGCATACAGTCTGATGATGAGGGGACTCCTGCGGGGCCCGAGCTATAATGCAGTGGCACTCCAACCCTGATGAACCGACGTCCCAGCATGCCTCTCCGGTCTCCCGCTTCCACCCACCGAGGGACCCGTTGCTCCGCGCAGGACATCCTCCTCAACCACTTACTCTCAAACAGCCTTTTAATAGAGTTTAAAAGAGGGTTATTAACATTACCTGCTAATTATGTTAAGGACCTAATTAGAGAAAAAGAAAAAAGAGGGCTTTTTTTGGTCTAATTAGGTTTTCTTTTTAAGTACACTGATAACCAGGGGAATGCCAAGATCTCGGTAGAAATGAGAGTGCAATGAGCCAGTGAGAGGCTCCTTCGGAAAAGAAGTTAACCCTCTCATCAGCGGAGTTGACTCTATTAACGGGGCCCTGGCAGAGTGCAATTACCACCCAAATCGTTTATTTAGGACGTGTTTATCTGGAGTGGACCGCATCATTTAGCGCGTTATAAACTCGCTGCCGGCTTCATTAGTGATTACAGTTGGTGGGTGGTAATACCTGCCTGATACAGCCAACTGAAACCTGATGCTATCAGTGTACTGCTGAATTACACCGACGGGACTTAATTTTTCAGCAGCCCTGAACACTTCCTGCTGCTTCCTCCACTCACCGCAAACACGCTCAGCGCCAAAGCCACCGCTCAGGCATTGATTATGGGATCTGGCCATGAGATCACAAGGACAAAACACAAGAACTATACTGCAGACAAGTAGCTTCAGTGCTGCAATGACGGATAACTTCTAAGCGCAGGGCAATGCTGCACTAACATTTTATATGGAGTTTCTTTTTTGGTGGGATGTTGTACCTGTTCAATCGGCGTACGTTAAGGGTGCCTTTATCCCGCTCTCCACAAAGAAATCAAATGTCAGCAAAGAGACTTCTGGAGTGTTTCAAACGCAATCCAAAGCCATTACTAGGGTTCAAGTGCACTACTCTTTCTGCCTCTGGTAGTGACACTAGCTCCTATGAAGAGTTTGAAAGGAATGAAGAGAAACAGAGAGAGTTTCACAACACAAGGCCATGACACGGAGGGCCCCGAACTTCACCAAGAACCTCCTTGCGTGATTACATGTTTAATTTACTTCTCATCTCAAAATTGTCCACTATGACAGAGCCAATTTGTCACGATCCTGCACAAGTGTCAGCCGAACCGGGGAGGGAGGGGGGTGATTGGGGTGGAGCGCACTACCACGTTCCTAATGGAATCTCAATGAAGCTGAAGCCGAGGGTCCACAGGAGCAGACAGCCCTCGCCATTATGAGAAGGGACCCTCCTTCACCAGGACACCTCTCACTCACGGCTGTTATTATCACTTCAAGCCACAGGCTAAAGAGCCGGGCGGCTAGGAGGAAAAAAGCACAGAAGAAAAGAGGTTACTATTACTTATCGCTGTGTACCTTGACATTTTCTAGATCTGGTTTGGAGGGAAATAGGCAGTCTTCCAAATTGACAGCAGTGGACACTGTGTTTAAACTGATAGCTGATCGTAGCCTTGCAGTCATCTCCTATTTTATTTTCAATGCCTGAATCATAAATAGACAGACAAATCATTGATATCTGGACCAAAGGCATCTTCTCAACTGTCACTTTTCTCGTCTTCAGACAGAGAAACAACCCCTCTTTTCTTTTTCATTTTGTCCATTCTGTATAACTCAACTCAAAAAAATTATGGACATTTTGCAGATGTCCAATATCATGCAAATTTCCTCAATTTGATGCAGCTTGTAGTTTATAGATGTCGTTTAATTTCTTGTCTAAAAGTCAAATATGCTACCAGAACTATTTGTCTGTTCATAAGCAGTCTTCTAACTAAATAAATAAATAGTAAATAAATAAATGGGGACTAACTGACATCTGAGAGCAAAAAAAAAAAAAAAAATCTGAAAAGCATAAATGAAAAACATGTGAAAACAACCATAAATCTCAAAAGGATTAAACTATGCACAGCAAACAATGCATCAGAATTACAAAACACCAACAAGAGAATTATTTACCCTTTCATTATCATTCTGGAAATTGTATTCGTCATTATACTTCATATAGAAACATGACCACACAATAATGGTATTTGTACAAAGTATGAAACATTAGGACTTTACAGAAATAAGAACACACCTAACTTTTCTATTTTGCCCTTTGGGGGCCCTTGAGAGGCCTCCGGGAGCGTTTCCCTCCCCCCGAAAGGAGTGTGTTTAATGGTCCAGCGCTGGGAGCAGCAACGTGCAAGCTAAATATGTTTACTGTTTGCTCAGCCAGACCCTAGTCAGGAAAGACAAGATGAATTTGATTGCTAATGCAAAAATAACAGACAATCATAAATCATGGAAGTGGGAGTGGGAGTCGATGACGAGAGTTAATCAATACGAGCCCTGACTTTGCCATTGTGCAGAGTGGCACTCCATTTATAACAGAGGAGTTTGAGGAGAAACATTATTCACATTAGGGTATGCACGGAAGAGGGCGAGGGTGCGAGGAGAGGGTGCTTAGTCACCGCAGCTGCGGAACGCCGGGAGCGTGCCTGAACACCAGCCATCATCCACACACCTCATAGCTCTGCAGGGGCACAAACATCAATTCCCCAGACCCCAATGATAACGTTTTCGGTCCCTTCCATGCGTTAAGATGTGAGGCAACTCAATTGGACTGGGCTCTTTAAAAAAAAAGAAAGGGAGAGGAGCAGGGGAAAACAATGTGCATTTTGTAGGGCAGATGCACAGAAAAGTTCACTAAATTCCATTTTACTCTGTCGAGAGGCGTGCTGTCCACGGTTGCGGAGTCTCCTTGATTTTCTGTTTGAAAGTCGGGCAGCCTACTTGATTTGAGTGGGTCTAGGATGGAGCTCTCGGGGGAAATTGGGCCTGGGGAGCACAGGCTGATTTACTCTTGGCTTGACCTGTCTACTCGATGTGCTGAAGGCGTAGAGGCGACAAGGATCTCATTCCTGTAAGATTTCCCTCCGCAAGCTAAAGGACAGGCCTAATGCAGCACAGCCCGGACAATGCTTTCTCTTCTTCATCTCCTGGCCTCCCGCACCTCGGCTACAGCTTTCTCATGCTGCAGTCATTTTTTTCCCCTCTCCCAGCTCCCCATCCAGTGGTTCCGAGTGGAATGTATGGCTTTATTTAAGCTGTGACTGGATTTCATTGGATTTGTATTGCTCTGAACAGGAAAGGACATTTGAGATTCATCAAGAGCCAATTTAATTCAGGATTCATGGAGTCCGCATCAGTCAACATGCCAGGTAAACTGCGCTTAATGCAGTCTCCATTTGTGGGGCAATGGTGTCGACACATTCAGAGACAAAGTATAGCATTCCATGATTAGAAAATACAATAATGGTTTCCTTTACTTCGATTTGAGGTAGAAATAAGAAATCTCGTCTTTTCCCATCGACAAGACAAAAGGAAATCTAAGGAAGCAAGTGCTTAGGATTTAGAGTAAAAAAATGCATTGTTTGAGATGCTGTTGTGGAGTAAAATCACTGAATGAATCAATAAACTGATGAATAAATGAATGGATTATTAATAACAAATGAACAAACCAATTAAAAAATGATTGTAAAATCATGTTGCAATTACTTTTTTTACATTTTCTGAAGAAGAAAAAAACATAGATAAATAGGTTTTTGAGCGAACGTTAAAAAGAACGATAAAAAAAACGATAAAAAAATAGACAAACGACCGAACAATATATTCATTCACATTTAAGGACCGACTTAATTTCCCAGAAAGCATTACCTGTCCAAAATTTCTTTAAACTGCAATTCAGTAGATTCTTCTTCCCCTGTCATTCCAACTCAACTTCCTGTGGGGTGTGGCCAAATTAGGAAATTTTTACACTCATGAAGTTGAAGGGTGCCAACTCTTCCATTTTAAATTTTACCCATGCCTGCAACAAGGCAAAAACAGTACAGAGCAAAATCAGTGCTGGAATTTAATATTTAGGGTAGATGATTTGTTTAAATCCCTAATCATACCGAAACTTGCCACTAAAAACAATGTCTGCATCATCCAAAAGGCTCAAAACTCTTACTTACTCTAGTATATACTTACTCAAATCAGAGAGAAGGAAAAACAATGTAAATGCTTAAAAAACAAAAGCACAGAAAAACAGTTCCGATTTCGTTTATTTGTTTTGCTACCTACCACGAAGTCTCATCCTCTACACCCATAACAGACCACATCAACAACGTGCTAACCGAGATCACACACTAGTGCTCACACACACATACACACAACTACTCTTTTCTCAGCCTCTGCTTCAGCCCACTCGTCCTGACCTCTGAAAACGGTTAGAAATTTCACACAATATCCCAGCACAGCAGTGTCTGTGGCAACGCTGGGAGCCAATATGTTTCCATAATTGGGCCTGTAGTGGGGGCAGAGTCCAAGGCAATTAATCCTTTCCTCCTCTGTTGTTTTGCGGCCGGATGGCGGTGACTAGGTACAGAGTAATTGGACAGGAGCGCCCTTGTCCCCTCCGCTTCACATTAATATCCCTCCACCCAAGCTTTAATCCCGGCCAGGCCTCAGCCTGCACCGCCCTGAATTGCTCCCATGTCAAGTGCATACAACATCCACATGTATCCAAACCGCAGAGAAATAAAGGCAAAGCCGACCTAGGTCCGAAAAAGGAAAATGCCAAGGAAAGCAGGGATTGAGGGATGCCGAAAAATCTGCAGATTTATCCACAGGTGTCACATCATGTATGCAAAATAGTTATTTAGAAAAAAATGTTTTGATTTGAAACATAAAAATGCTGGCTGCGCCAAAGTTCAAACCTAAGGAAGAGAGGAGAAGCAATGGATCAAGGTTTGGCTGGTTAGCAGTTAGCACCTGTTGGTAGATGCCATAAGTAACTACATCAATCTGTGGTCCATTTTTCAATATTTTTGTAACTAACATTCACATCACAAGAATTTCCTTGTATTTAATACATATTTTACCAATGGAAGATTTTTTTGGATACAAAAATGACTGTCCAAAAGTGAGCAGTCATGAGCAAAGATGGCAGGTTTCAAATCGTGTACTTATGGGGGGTCTGAACTAGCTCAACTACCATAAATGGGAATGCTAACACAGCTTTTCTAGACATTATAAAAGTCTAATTATTATAGAAGTTCCGGCCATGCTCTAAAATGTGCTACAATGAATGCACATATAATAGATGCGGGTTCAAATCTGAACTCATATGCCTGCATTGTTTCCTGTAAAGTTTTTACTTATACAATATTGTTCAAAAGCATGGGGTTGGTAAGATTTTAAATTTTTTTTTGAAAGAAGCCTCTTACAGTATGCTCACCATGGATACATTTATTTGATCATAAATACAGTAAGAAAAATAATATAGTAAAATATTACAATTCAAAATAACTGTTCCGGATTCTTTGACGAGTAAAAAGTTCAAAAGAACAGTTTTTATAAAATAAAAAAAATAAAAAATAAAAAAACATTAAAAATGTAGTTACTGTTCAATTTAATGTGTAAAGTTTAATTTTGAGTGTATATAGTTAATTATGTATTACAATATAATTAGTAAAATATTAAGTAAAAACATGTATTAATGCAAATATACATAAATATATAAAAAACATAATATAAAAAAAATACAAAAACATAAACATACAATATTTGAGATATACTAATACTTAATCTTCACAATAATGTGCTGCACTACATGGGTCACTTTTAGGTCAAGGTTCCCAAATCAATGATCTATTTTCTGAGTCAAATCACTACAGGCTCTTCTAGCATCACTCAAAAACACACAAAAACAGACATTTACAGTCATTCTGACCCAAGGTCTGCGGACAAAGCGTATTCAACTCCATATTCTTTCTTTCTCTAGCTCTTTCTCTCTATCTCTCTCTCTCTCTAATCTCCTCCAGCAACTTTTATAAGCCTAGGTGCACCTCAAAAACAAATCAATAGAGGTGTAATAGCACAGAGCATGCTTTGTAATTTTTATATCATTAGTTTTGTTTTTTTTCCACACTTGCTTTTCATTTATCAAAAAGGTGGGGCGCTGGAACGTACAACGACGCGTCCTCGTAAAGTTTATTTAGTATTCTATGAATATCATATCAGTTATGTTTCCTAATGACTTGGCAGAGGTGACGGTGGACAAGGGGGAGGGGGTGCAGGTGCTGATAGGGAAGGCAGAGGGAGAAAAGGAAAAATCAATAAGAGTACCAGACTTTTCCGCAGCATGCAGGAGAGGGGATCTATTGTGGAGGAATTATGATTTATGTCAGGGGTGGAAGGGCCGTCAGGGTGCGGCACGGACGGAGGTGTGCGCCAATAATGATTAATGCCCCCCCTCTGTCCCCGGCGCGAGGCAGCCACGTCCCCTCTCCCTCTCCCACCACCATCCCACTTCCTTTTGCATACTCCTCAAAACTGGGCTTCCTTCACCAAAGCAGCAGCCTAGCTTTTGATATCAGCTTATTCTCCCTCTCTCTTTGTGTCCTTCTGTCTCTCTCTCTTTCACTCTCCAGCAGAAGGTCTGTTTGGCTAGCAGGCTGCAGTTGGCCATGATAGATTTGCAGCTCCCCAGCTGTGCAGCTGCAGGACAGGGCGGTCACTTTTTAAGTTGGACGTCCACACTCTGTCTATGCCAGCCCTGTCAGCGTCCTCAGACCGGAGACGGAGTGCAAGAGGGATGGACCGAGAGAGAGATGGACAGAGCAAGAGAGCGACTGATGAAAGCAAATGAAAAGATGGAAGAGGGCCTGGTGACAGGAGACAGAAAGAGAAATGAAGCTGCTCGGAGTATAAAAGGCAGCCCACAGTGTCATAAGTAAAACAATGGTTTTCAGCAGTCAAGAATTACTTGTGTGCTGAAAGTAGAGACATTTCAGAAATCCTAACTTCAAATAAAAGCAAGACATTTAAAAGTGTTGAAATATGTGAATATTTTATAATAGTGCCACAATAACACATTTTAGTCACTGATTCCAATGCCAGTGAAATTTCATTAATCTTCACAAATTTTGATTCCAACATTTTGAACCGAACCCCTGCCCTTGGTGTTGTTAGTGCCATACTCTACTGTTTAAGCTACTATTTTATTGTATTATTTATTTTTATTATAGCATTGCTCTTAATTTGCTGTAAATTGCTCTCAATCTATCATTTTGTTTACTTGAATAATTAGAAGAGATGTAAAAAAATAACATCTATCATTTCATATATGTATTATATAAAATATGTTATGTATATATATATATATACATATATATAATTTCATGTATTATATACAATCTGTTATATATGTGTGTGTATATATATATATATATATATATATATATATATATATATAAACAAACATTAAAATAAAAATGCATGTTGCCGTCAACAGTTTGTCAATTCAAGGCATATATCACCCCATAATAAAGAAAAAACATCACAAATCAATTAAATAAAAATATACATACAATACAATTAAATAAAATAATATGAATAAAATAAAATAAATATTGGTGTCTGCCAAATGCAAGTTATGTTATGTTATGTTATTGTTTTATCACAAGTTGTGAGTGCCGGAAAGTCTGTGCAAAATTGAGTGCAAAAAATCTCTAGTTTATTATGACATATGAAGTATTTTAAAGCCAAACAACTGGGAACCTAAACCAAGACTAAAAAAAATTTACTTAAGTGCTGTATGACTTTCCCCATCATATCTGTCATCAATTCATAATCTGTTTTTCTCTCATTAGATCCTGTTTGAATAATTGAATAGTCCCATATTTGTAAACCACAAAAACAGTGACACTTGCGGAACAGAGAGACGTAAAAGCATTGATAGTTTTCCTGATAGACCTTTGGTCCACTTAAAGAAATATACCAAGAAAATTGAATTTCAACAAGAGGCACTACTCACACTGAGGTATATTCATACCCCGAATGTGCGCTACTTTGTGAGGGGCACTGAAGAGGAACCGCCGTGTTGAAAGCATTCTTTGGAACGCCTTTCATTATCACCTGGAAAGCAGGGGCACCCTGTGAACTATTCTAATATGTGTGGAGCTGAATGAGGCTGCTGAGGAGGGAGTAAGAGGCAGCCCATTGTGCCCTCGCTCACGGAGCCTACGCCTCAGCACACTTTCGACGAGGGCACCGGTGCCACTGCAGTGATTTGCCTCAGCCCCTAGAGGGCAAGCCTAGGTCACTGGAGAAAGGAGACCCGAAAAGGAAAGGAGAAAGAAAAACTTTTTTCTTTTTTTTTTACTGAAGTAAAGACAAATGACAGAAAAGCAAATGATCAAGCTGCAATTTGCTTCAAACAGCGCCATGTGGAAGGTGACGGCACACGGTCTGATTTCCGAGTCACAGATAGTGCCCTGAACGTACACCGAGGGAGAAAGAGAGCAAAACAATGTAGGTGAGAGAGCTGAAAGAATGGAGGTGGAAGGCAAGGAGGGCACTGGGTACAAAAGCGAGGCTGAGGGGGGAATACGGGAGGGAGTGAGACTGAAAAGCTCATTTCCACCCTCCACTGCCTTCTTCTGCCTAGTGTAAAAGATTACCCTACAGCAGCAGAGTATAGAGGAGCTCTGCACACCGAGGAGGGGGGCACAGATGCGGAGGAAAACGCACTTGCACACACGTGTGCACATACACATTCTGACTAGCTTGGGGTGAAACACTCCGTCATTGGTTTCTATAGGCTCACACTCATGCATCTGCCTGCAAACACTTTAGTCAAGACATCCAAGCAACATGGGACCTGCTGCAGTCAACATGTCAAGAATGCAAGGAGAAAAAATTTGGTTTCCATTGGAGGGCTGTTTTTATAAGAACAGGAGAAATACAAGTGCTAAACAAAAATAGTTGTAAAACTTTAAATATATTTCACTTTATGTAGACTATATACACACACACACACACACACACACACACACACACACACAAAGCAATATAGCTGGAATAAATTAAAATATACAGTATATGTTAGATGAAAAACTTTATGAAATTTTTTTATAAAAATGTTTATAAAACAATTTAGGTAGAAGTACTAAAACTATGGATGCGTCATAACTGAAACAAAAAATTAATTAAAGCTAAATTGAATTTTTTTATTTAAAAAAAAAATACAAATGACAATAGCATTACAAAATCACTAAACCATGAATTAAATTGGACATGAAATCTGAAATTATAAAAAATAAATGATAGTAAGATATAATAGTATTAAAAAATTATACCTAAGTAACACTGACATTTATAAATAATTGACATTTACGGTATATATCAATTTATCAGTTATCAGCCATACCATAAATAATGGGGATAATGCGCAACAAACTTGCATCTTCTAAGGCCTTGTCCACACTAATACGTTTTCGTTTGAAAACGCATCTTTTTCTCTCTCCGTTTAGGCCTTCCGTCCACACTGAGACGGCGTTTTTGTCTGCGAAAATGGAGCTTTTTTAAAACGCTCTCCAAAGAGGTATTTGAAAGCGATGCATGTTTAGTCATGTGGCACATATTGAACCAATATACATCTATGTTTATACCGGCATCATGACTGTGGTGTGCCATTTACTTTACACTGTTGCTAAAGATATATTACTTTGTACACTCTTCATATCACAGTCCTGCGAACATTAAATTTATTCGCAACTGCTGTCCAGCTGTCTAAAGCAGCAGCGCTTTAGTTTAGACCAAACATATATAATGGTGGCTGAGTGCGATCGGTGAGATATTTTGCTAAATAAAATGATCCTGCCACAAAAATGCAGCCTAGACTTCAGTGCCCCCTCACAAAGTAGCGCACATTCGGGGTATAAATATACCTCAGTTTGAGTAGTGCCTCTTGTTGAAATTCAATTTTCCAATGGAAAATCTATGTACTGAACCAAAATAAGTCAATAGCCACTGGCCTAAAACATGCAAGTCTAAAAGTTGGAACATAAACTCCCTCCCCCTTAGTTTATACACCCCATGTATGAATCAATTCTCGTTTTAGCAGAGAGCGCAGAAGCAAACAGCACTGGCAGCATTGTTTTCCAGCCACAGCCGAGAACAATGCAGAGGTTGAATTGTGCGCCTGCCTCCTCACTCACTGGCCTTCAAACACAGTGCAACAATGTAAATAACAGCCGAGGAGCGAAATTACGAATAGACAGAATGCTAGTGCCAGCCTTGAATGCTTGACCTCTGAAATTCCATATCGTGGCCAGTCGAATCCCAACCAATCAATATTGAATCAGGAAGACACAAGGAGCAGAAGAAGAGGCAAGACAGAGACAAAAGGAGGATGTTGTTACTCTTCTGACAAGTTGTTCTCACAGTCTTTTTCGCTGGTCTGTGACAGAGCCCTCTCTTCACCCCTCCATCGTGAAGAGCCTCCACAGAGACCCCATGACTTGAGCTTTCAATGCAGAAATACCCTGTTCTGACCCCTAGACATTGAACTTGGTCTTGACTTCACGGTCCTTTGTGGAGAGCCGCTGCATTCTTGAGTCTGACTTGCACTATGTTGCAATTCAACAACACACAGGCCCCTCTCTAAAGGTCCTAGGTCAATTTACACGTATGGAAAATATGGACTCGGTTGTCCTTTCTACTGTCAAACTTCCCTAACGGCTGGAACATTTTGTGTTGTAGCACAAACCACACTGCAATAACTGTGAAAGGAAATGGAGTAGGTGTTGAGAATCAGAACAACATTTGACCTACAGTTACAAGGACAAATAAATAGCAAATCCTCCCTTAAAAGGATAGTTATCCCCAAATGTTTTGTCCCTACAATGAAAGCTGATGCTGCAGACCACCTATGGCATCCACATGATGTTTTATTTTGGTAAGCACAAATTACATGATCTCTGTTAACTACAAAACCCAATGTTGTTAACAAAGATGGATCTCACTCCTCTATAAACATTCAAACAACTTGGCCAGCTATGGTCTGTGTATGGGTTACCATCACATATGAAAGTAAGATGAGTAAAAATGACCCACTTTGTCAACCTTTAGTGATGTTTTTTATTCCTCTGTGGGCCGGTAGATGGGCAAGAGGATGGTGAGCAGGCAGACAGTGTCAGGGAAGAAAAAAAAGATCTCCCAGGCTCCACGTGAAGGTGTAGAGTCAGTGAAAATAGAGCGGCTCCCAGCGGTGCCGCTATTAGAGCCTGAGAACTATAAGACTATTAACCAGAATTGTAACTTCCAATTAAAAGATGATTCAACACTAAAATCTGATGGATGAATTTTGATTAAATGCACACCCCATTTGGAGCTGAGGGAGATGGACTTCGGTGGGCTTGGGTCTGGTTAAGTGGCAACGGTCTAATAAAGATTTCTGTCTTTTCGGCAAATTAAGGTTAATTACTTTAAATAACGTGGCTGGAAGCAGACTAAAAATGAGTGTGCTTTATTCTCAGGACAGTTGTAATGGATAGCACAGGTATCCGCCGGATTTCATGGACGGGCACCCACCAGATACGCATGAAATCACTCTAACTTATGCCAAGGACACATACATACACACACCCTGTAAATGAATATGGAGCTATGAGCTCCAGTGCAAACAATCCAGCGGCACGTTTTATTAGCCGAGGTGTCTGATCATTGACCCCCTGTTCAGTAATCCCAGAACACATGGGAGTGAGTGACAGCGCCATTGGCTAGAACAAGATAAAGGAGAAGGCCACAAGCCTCACTCTTCTGGATATCTCAGTGTAGTATATTTCAGTGCTCATTTTAAAGGGATAGTGCACCTAAAAATGACATTTCTGTCATGTCATCTCATGTCATTCCTAACTGTACTGGGCCGGGTTTCCCGATAACGATGTATTTTAGCTCTTAAGAGCGCTCTCTACGTGCAAGGTTACGAACGCTCGCGGCAATTCCACGCGCGTTTCCCAAAAATGCACTTAACATGAACGCGCGAGAACGCGTTCTACGTGCTACTTAAGAGTCGCTGTCCATTTGCGAAGTGCTGAAATATTACCTTATATGTATTCCTATTCTGAACGTTTAACCTAATAATCGTCATTTGTTGTGGATTAGCAATCAAGACAAGTCTATATAAAGCACCTACAGGCGGAGGCACTGACAAAATGGCTGAAAAAAAAGATACCTTTCAAAAAGATTACATTAAAGAGTGCCCTTACTTAACAGGGAGGAAGATGAAGAGGTGGAAGAGGAGGACGACGACTAAGATGGCATGGGACCACATGATGGCCAACCAAGAAATCGCCAATACATGGCTGGTTTTCGTGCACGTTATTGACAGATTTTTTTTTTAATTCATCCCTATATTGCCCTTGAAGCATATTTTCCACATTACTTCTTTTATATATTTTTTTGTTAATTCATTTAATTTAGGTGTGTATTTCTATCTTTTTCTTCCCTTTTTAATTATTTCATTTATAAATTCATGTAAACAAAAAACGAGTAAAATAAAGTGTACAATGAAGTACAATCAAAACATTATTATATTACTCACGTTGCAGTGTGTTATATCTAGATAAAAGTGTAATCTGCCGGTTGTCCTGCAGGTGTCCTCATAAATATGTCTTCTTACGATGCACTTGGGGATGTACGATTACTCCAGAGCACTCGTAGTTCTACGGAGATTTTCAAGTGCTACTTAAGCTACAATGCTTTTGGGAAACAGACCATAATATTAAGATCAGTCGTACGATCGTTTTTACGATCAACTTAGGCTTACGATGCTTTTGGGAAACGCAGCCCTGGTCTCCTTATTCCATGCAGTTGTGTTGAATGAGAAATGAAGCACCATAAAATTATAATAAAAGTGGTCCAAATTTTCAGAAAACATAATCATTTTGTGTGAGGAACAGTCTTTTAAGGCGTTAAGGTGTGGTCACAGGCAAAAAAAGGTAAATTTTTTATTGTCAATAAAGCGATGTATGAAGTAGAGTGCGGATCGGGCCGAATTTTTCAGTCCGAGCCCGGCCCGCGTCCGACAGAGCAGTAACCGAACCCGACCCGAGCCCGACAGGCATAAAGATATTTATGTTCGAGCCCGACCCGAGACCGGCAGTTAAAATACCATTTTTTTCTCATACTAATGACAATTGTACGTTTGTTTGTGTGGAAAGCCCGCTTTTATTAAGCAACTGTAGGAAGGCAATCGGAAATGTCAACAGGACAAGCGCATCAGCGCACGGAGCAACAAGCGCTCTTAAAGGCCATGTTGCAGGTTAACCACCACTGTCGATTAATGGGTACATAAATCACTCAAGATATGTATATCATTTTTAAAATGTCTCAAAAATGGTCTTAAATACCAGTTTTTTACGTTTTTGGTATTAACGTTTTTTTTCACGCAATTCGGTGATGACGTCACGTTGGGGAGAAGTGGAGGAAAGGTAGCCTGATGACCAATGAAAGCCAATGAAATGCATGGTCCGAGCAGAATGAGTGGAGAGTTGGTGAAGTGTCCTGGTGAGTTGCTATCATTTAGCAACGTAGCAATGAGATAAAGACACATATTTTTTTTACTGTCATTGAATAGCACCGACTGAAAAATAAACTTTTCTTTATAGTGGCGGTGATCATGACGTTAGTTCAGATAAGTAACGTTACCGGTAGCCTTTGTCATAGTACTGGTAAACTTTGTCTTTGTCATCTATAAATAGAAGGCTTCGTGCTAGCTATATGGGCGTTTCTAAGCGTTTCTCTTCCTCCGGTGAAAATGTTGTTGCAAGCGTAGCCGGCGCGTGTCTGTCGCGGTGTTTGGCAGGTGCTTGTGCGGGCGGTGCCGTCCCGTGGAAACTGCGCTGGAAAGCTTGTGCTGTAGGGCAGTAAGTCGAGGAACTCACCCCGCGACCAGATGTGACTGAATGCTGAATGCATGCTGCCTGAATCCGTTTGTGCTGAAGATATAGCATACACACATCTCAGGCAGGATCATGGTCCCCTTCAAGCCAGCACGCACGAGTAGCCTATGTTAATTGTTTGTTTACTTTTTTCACGAAGTCTTATGAACCAACTTAAACAGTTATAGGTGACTATAGATGTGTTGTATAGACAATGATCATGTTCTATAATCTGCGCTATCTGAATACTCTCGTCTACTACTCGTCTCTTTAGTCACTCTCAACGCTCTCACGGCGGGCTTTGGTAAACTCTCTCCCCAAGGTGACGTCATGGAATGCATTGTGGCGGAAAGTAGAATCGTTGGCGCTGTAAGATAGTACCTACTTTTTCGTATTATATTCCGTTTTGTGATACCCAACAACATAAAATACAATTGATAACAGTTTAAATGTTCATTACCAACAAGCAAATTGCACAAATTCGTTGAAAAATTTTACCTGCAACACAGCCTTTAACACCTGGCGCGCGCACATTATGCACGTGTTTCGTTGTCACGGCTACATAAACAAATGTCCGCACACAGGAAGACGGATGTTATGGTAATATTTTACATGTATTTTAATCACAAAAACGAACGTTAGCATCAAGTGAAAGCATCAGGCACATCGGCTACCTACATAATAAGCTGTTTTAAATTAAAAATGTTCAATGCCTTATCGCACTGATGTGACCGAGCCCGACCCGAACCCGAACATCATTTCTAAATATCTGTCCGAACCCGGCCCGGCCCGTCGGGTACCGGCGGGTCCCGTTGGGCTCGGGTCGGGTATCCATCCTCTAGTATGAAGCTCAGATCTCACTTTCAAACCAAGAAGCTTTCCGTTGGTCAATGGCATGTGACCAACTTGAACCCGTTGTGAAATCCGCAGCGGGAAATGCGGAATTGAGAGGATGATCCCTATTGAAATGACTGGATTTCACCCATTAAGATTCGCCAAACGACAGTATGTGAGTTGTTAATTGCTGCAACAGATTCGGTGAGTCAAGAATCAGATTGTGAATGATTCAATCAGATCAGTTTCGTGAATTGTAGGAATTAAACCACATTGTTACAAACCAAGCTTGCGAAATCTGTAATAATGTTAAAGCTTTTCTTGAAACTAGAATTTTGAGAATGTATAACTATTTTATAATGACTTATACCCAATTTGTCCCACAATAATTTTTGGAGAACCAAATTTTGAGACGATATTTCAGATAATCTTGCTCTCCAGTGAGCTGCCGTAACCGAATCGAGATGAGAATCATATATTGAATGCATCAATAAGATCAGTTTTGTGAACTGTAAGAATAAAACCACGTTGTTACAAAACATAAAATCTGAATAAAAAAAATATATATTATTTCAGACTTTTTCTCACAATTCTCAAAACTTTTTTTAACACTTTTCTAGCTATTTTTAATGACTTTTACTCAATTGGTCCCACAATACTGTTTACACAGAGTATCCAACTATAGATCCATATTTTTTTTAATCATACAATAGATTTGTATGAGGAAGAGGCAGAATTTTTAAACTCTATTCTCTGATAATATTTATATCCAGTGAGCAGTTAATTTCTGCAGCTGAATCAAACGAATCATTAACAAATCATTCAGATCAGTTACATGAACTACTGTAGATCAACTGATTTATTGAAAAACTATTCGTTCAGGCACCATCCGGACAAATCACAGAAGAAAAATATTTGTATAGGTTTGAAACAACATGAGGTTGAGTAAATGTTAATAGAGTTTTACTTTTATCAACCATTTAATCTAATAACATAGTATCAGTGTTGATACAGTCCAATTAGTCATAAACTTAGCTTGCTATCCCATTTTACTAATCTTAAATTGATTCTGATTAGCGCTCTGCTAAATGTTTTGAAAGCCACATGATATAATCTCTGCTTGCACAAGTCACAAAGGTCACACCCCAACACAGAAGTGTGTGCGTTTCTGTGTGTGTGTCAAGACAAGAGCCTGGCAAGCAGTGTCACGAAGCTGCGCTGCTGTGATTACTGATGATGTCTGCCATTGATTAGCCAAACACAGTGGGAAAGGTAGACACACAGCTGGGACCAACATGGGTCTCCGTGAGTTTATATATTTACACATCAGAGTCCACTACAGACCGTTCAATGCTCCAGTACATACTGCTAATGTAAACAAGTCACAGCTAGCATTACATTTACTAGCGCATCAATATCCCACCTGCTCAAATCAACAGACAAGTTTATGAAGCAAAGGAAACATATTCCTCCAAGATAAAGAGTCCTTCAACCTGCCTGTAAAGTTGGTGGTAAATGTAAGGACAGCCTTTAAACACAGTGCAGAACAAAAGGCAGCCTTGCACTAGGAGTTTGTATCCGATCGCATCCTTTCCACACATTACTTTTCAATTTGTAGCTATAGCATAAGTCTCCGTTAGCCCTCTCGCAGGCTAGGGTGCTGTGTAATTGACAATGACAGAGAGCAGTCAGACTTGATTAGTTCAGGCTTGGTAAGCAGTTCATTACTCCCTGGGCTGGTGGTGGTGGTGGGGGGAGGGGGGGGGTGTTGTAGTAGTTGAACCCTTCAAAGACAAGAGGGGAAATTTCATGGAATGGGTCCTATTTTTGTTTGTTTTATAATTTTGAGGATTAGATTAAGATCACAGATAGAATCCTTTTTTCTTCTCCTTTTTTTTTTTTTTTACACAGCTATTGTGCTATATTATACAGTGGCCACCAAAGTATTTAGACATTTAAAGAAACAGCTTACCAAACATGAAAACTGAGTCATCGTTTACTCAGTCTCATGTCATTTCAAACCTGAATTACTTTTTATTCTGCAAAACACTAAATAATATACACTTTTTGCAGGTGTCATACGTTTTTTTAGTTTTTTTATAAAACTGAGCAAAACTGACAATAAATACATAATGTTATGAAAGATTTATATTTCAAATAAATGCCGTTATTTTGAACTTTCTATTCAAAGCATCCTGGGGGGAAAAGTATCACGGTTTCCACAAAAATATTAAGCAGCGCTACGGTTTTTAACATAAACATTTTAAAATGTAGCCAATTAAAATAGAAAAGTTATTTTAAATTCTAATGGGGTCCAATTCTTCAAGTAAGTTTGGAAAGACATGAGGGTGAGTAAAAAAAAATTTTTTTATTATTATTTTGGATAAACTTACCCTTTAAGTCATACTTAAAGGCACAATATGTATTTTTTTAAATAAAAATATTCAAAAACCACTAGAACAATGTTATATGATTTTTTCAGATGTGTAATTACATACATTATCCCAAAAGTTTCAAACAATGTTTAAATCCATAGAAATCTTAACCAGTGCCACGTCATATCCGCGTTACCCTTGATATTTAATTGGTATTTAATTGTAATATTTGTCAGAAAACTAAGGTAATACAAACAGTAATCGATCACAAAATCATGGCTAATTTTCCTAAGGAGCGATGAACCGTCTTACAAAAGCGAGAGCTTACAAAATCTACAGAAAACAGTAGTTCTCCATAAACGTTTGAGTTTTAATGTTTAACCACTCTAGAAATGTTAACCACTCTAAGGTTGTCATAGCCTTTTCATTTTCCTTCAGTACTACGTCTGGGATTGTGGCATATTCTTGGGTTTTCTCCGGTAAATTTTTTACCAGTCCAATCAGCATTCCGTGAAAAGGGGATTCTGTTAAATAAAATATCTCCCTTTGGAGTGGACTTTGAGCTTTGTAACCTTGCAGATCTTTTTTATGCTCAAACAGCAACATGTTGTTAACGTTTTGAATAAACGATCTCTAGCGGCGAAACTTGCTGTGCCTTTAATACTGTAGGAATCCAACTGGATAGTTATAAAACATCAAAACAAGTGACCTCTGAAAATAAATGATGTTAGACCTTTTCTCACAACTAGAACTCTGAGAACTCATTTTTCTAGACATTTTATAATGACCTTTCCCCAATTGGTCACAATAGTTTTTAATGGATGTAAGTCACTTCCCATAAAATTCACAAGAGTATCCACAAGTGTAAATAATAACTTTTAACACGTTTCACTAACATTTGACAACAAGAATGTGTCTTAGTTATTTTTATCTTAAAGTCCCCCTGAAGTCAATAATGTTTTATCTTTGAATATGCAAATTAGCCCCGCCTCCACTCAATCCCACCAGCTCAGAGATCCACTTGGTTAACTTAACTGTAGTAAATGCTACACAATGGCAGGTGAAAATACCGGTTTGATACAGCCATATATGTTTGAATACCAGAAACTGATTCAGAAGAAGTGGAAGAGTAAATTATACAGGCTCGTCTACAAGTCGATGTATCAGAATGGTAATGCGTTTTATGTACCGCTCTCTACAACGTTGGACAGAAGACAGTAATTAATATGCTTAGTCTTTTGCTTGACTGCGTTATCAAACAGCTAATAATGTGTTGGTAATGTTACACAAACCCTTTTCCCGTTCACCATCATAGTCAGACAGCTGCCTTCTAACAATCATCAGAAACGCTTTGAACAACTTAGAACGTCAGTGGAGAAAGGCATACAGTTCCTCATAACATCGTAATATACATCATATACATAATTCACCCGCTATTATTGCTTGCTAACCATTTTTCATATCAACAGAAAAATATACCGGGATAACCTGCTTCTCTAGAGACCTCCCTGCTTCGCAGCGTAGTTAAATATGCTAAACTCCGCCCGCACGTTGACATGATTGGTAACAACATATTTGTTAGAAAAGGGCGATTTCAAACAGTGTTTATCAGACTGTCTTTGGTAAACTGCAGTTTTAAGGAGAAAATACTCAGCAATTGTGTTGACTGATGAATTTGAATTATATTATAGAATTATATTATATAGTTAAATTATATCAAAAACACCACATAGCTATACACATAAACAATATTAAAAACTTGTTTTACACTACACTTTAATTTGGAACAGTGTATCTACTGTTTTACCCTATAAAGTTTAACAATATGTCTTTGGTGGTGCTCGTGCTATTAAATAAATAACACTTATTTAGATATTTTGTTATAAAGTGCAATACATTCATACATTGTTAATTGTTTAATATTTATTTAATGGCTTTAAAAGAAGCCATGGACTAGTTAGATGTTAATACTGTATGTTCAGTGCAATACAGCAATCAGACTGAATGAAGAGACCTTTTTGTTACTGATACGTCTCATGTACACAAGGTTACAGGGCTCCCACGGTATTAAGACGCATTTTTATGCACAATTCATTTGTGGATTCTATTCTACTGCACATCATGCCATGCTATTCTGAGTGACCTTGATATAAGAGTTCAGCTATTGCATACGCCGCATCAGCGATGAATTGAACGGTGGTTTACTTTCATTATGATTCATTAGTCTTTGAATGTAATGCTTTCTAACATGACGTACTGTACATGGATATGCTTGTTTTTGTCAAGCTATGACTTGAAGAAAGAAAGCAGTACCGTATTTTCAAAGATAACTCGATGAAATGAATATCGCTTCAAGTAGAAAGACACAAAATGTATTTTTTTAAATGATTCTTCTAAGACCTTGTGTTTTTGATTGTTTCTTTAACAATAAGTCTTATTTCAGAGGACTATAGCTCGATCTGGGACATGTTCAGCATAAAAATGTAGCTGATCATGTGCGAGTGTTTGCAGAGAGTGATGAACGGCTGTACAGAAGAGGTTATGAGGGAAAGCCCTTATGGAAATGGCATGGGTGTGTATTATGCTAATTACTTACTGTAGACACGCCCACCGTCATTTCGAATAATCTGGATTCATCAACATTAGAACAAGGGTGTACACCTGTTGTGAAAGAGGCACACATTTTGTGTGAACATTTTCTGCATTCAGAAATAAGAACACTTGTACACAATTATGAATGAATTAGACCCTTTGTCTTTATAATGCGCTAGTGAGCTTGAGAATGAGACAATTTTACAATCCTCATCCTGTCATGCTGTCCACCAGCCTGACAACGTGCTTGCTAGATTATTTCTACATACATTTCACTTTGAAATTAAATGTGTGCTAACACCTGACTCCGTTACGAAAGTCTTACTGAAGAGGATCATTACGATGTGTTAAACAGGTGAGATAATGAGAAGCAGAGACGCATAAGAGATGGGAAGAGAGGAGAAGATACAGATGGAAAAAGCTAGGGAGAGTGTTTTCGCCATGGCAGAAGCTACTCTGTGAAGAATTGCAAAAAGCCTGGGCTTTAAAGCAGCTGACAAAAGGCCTGTCCCGAACGATTACATGATCTAAATTCTAATCAAACATCATTTACAGCTTGTTTTATTTGGGCCTCTTGAGAGACTGTCCCTCCTGCCTCTTTGCCATGGCAACCAGTGTCTCATTTCAGAAGTGTCATGCCACATTATCATCTGGCTAGCTCACACACTCCGCCTGACAACTTCGCCCACCCTCTCTCTCTTTCTTTCTTTCTTTCTTTCTGGCTACCTCCATTTTATTTCTTCCTTTTATCAGCCTATGGTCAAGGTTTTACTACAGTATCTTAACATAATGCATTATATCTCTTTGTTTCGGCCTGTATTTCTGGGAGAAAACATCCAAAAGAGTAAATCACCCTAGTCTTACCGATGTTAAAGGGAGAGTCCACTAAAAATAGTTTATTTTTTACTCAACCTCATGTTAAATAAAAAAAACAACAACATTGGAGCCGATTGACTTCCATTGTATGGACATTTTCTCAAAATATCTTCTTTTGCAGGTTTGGAGCAACATAAAGGTGAGTAATTTATGACGTTTTTGCTTTAAATAACTTAATAACCCCTCACTATAACTATATATAGTGTATCACACAAGCTATTTAATCAATAAAATGTTTCTTAATCCTTTTGTTTGCATGTATATTTACAAAAAAACTATAAAAAGCCATAATAATAATGACATCTATTCTTGCAGTAGTTTAACGGCCACTTTCTTTCTTTATATAACCAATAAATATTCCAAAGGGGCTAATTATGACTCATAACATTAGCATAAAGGCAATTGGAGAACTACTGCATGATTTTATTGGTCATATGTCGCTAATAATCTACTTGCACTAAAAGTAGATTAGGGACACTGATAGAAAAGTAATGTATACCATGCAGGGATGTGTATAATGAGGGACGAACTTGTTTCTCCAATGTGTACGGCGTGTGATTGGTATGATGCACACAGCTGGTGGCTTTTTCCATGCTGCCGCAGTCTGAATCACTCTGCTAATTGTCTAGATGGATTGCCTACATACTGTGCAGCAGCTATACACTCAAACAGACATCATTTTCTAAAGATAGTTGCCATTTAAAGCAAATCAGCCATCTTTGTGCTGGTCCCATATGCACGCATGCCCCGCTGCAAATGGAAGACGATGGCACACTCAAGACCCCAATAAATGCAGCAATTTAGCGCAAATGCAAACATTTTTAGCACAAAGTCCAATTTCATGAGAAATAAACTGAGGGTGCCACTGATTGCACAGCACATCTGTCCTTAAATCAACTCAATTTAAACGTGACAAAAATAAAGGCATATGGAGACGGTGCAAACCCTGCCAGGGGTGGGCCTCCTGTTCATGTAATTCAGCATGCAATGCAAATTAGAGCCCTTCTTAGAGGAAAAACAAAATCACCGCCCTTGCTTTCTTAAATAACAAGCCTCATCTCGAGCTTGGGCCTGAAGAGAGGGAAAGTAATTTGAGAGGATATTTGCTTACATGTGTATCAGCAATTTGGTGTATTAGGATGCCCCCTCCCTGGACGTGTGCGGGCGCGTGTGGAAGTGTGTCTGCATGAGTGGCACCACGCAGGCACACGCGCTGCCATGCCACAGGACGGCTGCTGCCTCGGTAACGGTCCCTCCTCTTCCCACCCCTCCCTCCACGAGCACGGTGGGAATTAGATTCCCATCATCAGAAGCTGCAATTTGCTCAAAACAATGTGAAATCACACGCCGGCGTGTCTGGACAGTCCCGGCTCCCGAGGCGCGCAGCGCATATGCAGATTTCTGGATTAATGTCCCCAGCGTGTAGGACGGAGGACAGGGAAAATGAAGTGAGGGAGGAATGGATGGATGGAGTGAGGAAAGAGGAAAAGGGGGAATGAACAGGCTAACAGGACCGGAGTCTTTTTCGATATTTTCTTCCTCTGACGTTACTTGTTCGATGCTCACTTAAGGGATAGTTCACACAAAAATGTATTTTCTGTCATTATTTACTCACCCTCGTGTCGTCCCAAACCTGTATGACTGACTTTCTGCTGGGGTACACAAAAGATGATATTTTGTGAAGATATTTTTTGTACATAAAATGAAAGCCATTGGGGTCCAAAACGACAATAAACCCCATACACTTTCGTACAAATATACTAAGACATCCACAAAAGAAAAGGCATTCAGGTTTGGAGTGACATGAGGGTGAGAAAATAATGAGATCATTTTCATCCCATCAACTGCAAGTCCTTTTAAAATAAGAAATGAAATAATATTCTGGGATAAATAAAAGTTCAAATAAATACTTTTTATTCGTTTATTAAAAATAAATTAAAATATTTACTCACACCCACCTTCAGAGACTTCCAACCTCATATGCTGCTATTTTCTATGTATAAAATTAAAAATAGAAATTTTTACACAATGATGCTTTTTATGCACTGATAGTTCATTAGCGACCACACCTGACAAGCTCCTCAATAGCCCCAAGAAAAACACCATAATAGTGCCATAAAAGCATTTTTATTAAAAGCAATTCAATAAATGTATGAATTTAAAAGGTAAAAAAATATATTAGATATTCACTAACTTTTTAAGAATAAAAATTAATGGGCCTTTGAGCATCACATTTACTGTAGTTACTATGTGTGAAAACCAAACATTTATAAATCTGGACGTTGCATGATAAGATCTGCATAGTGGTTTTAACACTATAACATAATGTTACTGTTGTAACCGTAATTGCAATTATGATAGACGTTATAGTTTCATATTGAATAGTGTGAACCTATTATCTATTAGAACTGTAGCTGATGCTGTCAATGGCAGCTTTTGCTGAGCTATGCCGTAAACCTAACTCTAAAAGGGAGATAAAGAGCTGTAAAATGGCGTTCATCAAGTCAATTCACTAGGACGTTAAAGACGAAAATACAAATAAAATAAAACAATAATAATGTGCGAGTATCTTTCTTAATATAGTGGGGGTCTCCTGAGAGGAGAGCGAGAGAGTCTCTCAGTATCACAGATGTTAGGTTTATGGTGTGGGAGACTGTTCTTGCCTTCCGTTGTTTGTTTGTATACCATAAGGCATGAAGCCGTGGGTATCACACATTTATGCAGCGGGTATGTGTGTGTGTGCACATGTGCACTGGTTCACCCTGGCTAGCACACTGAGGCCTGTGGGGAGTCAGGGCTGTTCCAGGTCCCTGCTGTAATTTTCTGTCAGCCTGGCAGGATTTACCTCGCCTGGGGCAACAGCGGCTGGCTGTGGAGCATGCCACCAATCAAGGATTGAACCTCTCACCTCACTGGCCCTGCGTGTGCACAACACTGCCTCCCATCTTTAATGCGTATGTGTTTGTGAGCGTGCGCATGATCGAGTGTGTGGCGACAATGTAGGAGAAATATTATGTGCATCACCCAAAATAATTAATCCATCTTGTTGACAATCTAACATTTAGAGGTTGCATTTTATAAATGTTTAATGGTACATACATGTCCAATGGTGCCGTGTAACTGGGCGTTTTTAATTCGTTCTCTATGGGAGCTGAGCAACAGGCATTTAGAGGTAGCCTGGTCCTACCAGACTCTCGTACATTTCATTTGTACAGAGAGTATGGCTCCATTGACAAGCGTTAACTTCCTTGAAGGCGGGTACTCTGTTGAAGTTTAAAACTATTGCATTTGCCCAGAGCCACTCTGGATCTGCCATAACCAATCGCTAACGTTTGGTTGTGACGAAACTTCAACTCAAACTAGCGCACGACCGCAACGTCATCGTTCTCAACCACTTCTTCTGTTCGCTGATTGGACCGGTAAAAAATTGAT
This sequence comes from Phoxinus phoxinus, assembly GCF_949152265.1. Classification (NCBI taxonomy): domain Eukaryota; kingdom Metazoa; phylum Chordata; class Actinopteri; order Cypriniformes; family Leuciscidae; genus Phoxinus; species Phoxinus phoxinus. Next base: position 26,303,364 of record NC_136879.1, on the reverse strand, counting down.
CGGAGAAAACCCAAGAATATACAATCCCAGACGTAGTACTGAAGGAAAAGGAAAATTGAGCGGAAGTACGAAGGAGGGCGGAGCCAGGCTAATTTAGAGGGAGTGTTGGAGGGTTGAAATCAAAACTTTTTTTTAAAAGTCGAGAAAATTTTCAGAGAACAGAATTAAGTGCTATTTTACTTTTAATGTAAACTATTGCATTATAAAAATAATAATTAATAGTTAAAATGATAATATTATTAATTATATAATTGTATGGTAATTTGTTCATATATATGTATATATATACGGTATATATATATATATATATATATATATATATATATATATATACACACACACACACACACACTACACTCACTGTATATACATATACTGTATATATATGTAAATATAAAACAAATTAAATTTATTTAATGTAGAATAATTTTTTATTATGAACGAATCAATCAATAATAGAAAATAAAGCATTTAATGTGCATGATATCATATAATTGTACATTTGCCACATATACATTAAATATTTATAATAAATAAATTGTTAAATCATACTTAGATTATCATTTAATACTATAATTCATAGACAATAATAGTGATAATATATTTACCTAATTTTTTTACAAATATATTTTAAATTGACACTGTTTGTATTCTTCTGGCATTTTGAGTTTTACGTTATGTATTTCTTCCACATAGTGAACACGAAACTCTTCAACGCTAGCCTGATCTAATACAACATCATTGTTATAGCTATAAAAGAAGAAAACCTGAATAGTACTTCATACTATGCTTTGTATTGGCCACATTATTGTTGTGATTAATATGTTGCAATGGAAAATTCATTACAGGCACCACACAGTTGCTCAACAAGTGCCAAGCAATTTTGCTTAATTTAAAATGAGACACAAAACAGCACATCAAGCATCACGCCACTTTGGAAGAGGCTGGTCAGTATGATACTTCAAACGCTCCCCTTTCAGCCAGTCCTGGCCAGCTCTCCCTGGAGTCTGTGGGGGTTGCATTTTCGGAGGCGCATTTGCAGGTCAGCAGCTGAGATGGAGAGAAGTTAGTGGGGAAAAGAGCCCCCTTCATTTCACCCTGAGATTGATGAAGCCTTGGCCCCAGTACTGCTGTAAATATACCAAAAGCCATGTCAGAACAGCAGTCCAACACCCACCACTGACAGCTGGCTTCTCCAAAGCCCCAGTTAGACCACTGCAGACTCAAAGCATGCACACACACTTCCTGCTTCAGAGAAAACTGAACAATAACATCAGAAGTCATGCAGCACAGGGAAATAAGACAATTTCAAACATAAATAAGACATGTCCTTTGGACAAATGAGTAATGAGAGATAACTGGAGCCACATTTCCCTCAATAACTGCAAATAACCCCCTACCACTCCATCAGCATCAAACAAAACCAGTACTTAGCTCATATTAACACCTCAGCTCATTCAAATGCATACATTTAAATAAATGATCAGATGACCTTCATAAAGATAAAACAGCTATGTAAAATTAATTGAGTTTTTCAGTGGTGTTTTATTTACGGGCTGGAGAAGTAATGATGTATGGCTAGTTGACATTAAATACTTTTGGGATGTTGACATCCTGCAATATGACAGGCAATCTAAAAAATGTAAACAAAATTTCAGTAATGCTTTGTTAATTCATGCTTGCAGCTTTTATTATGTCATATTAATTGACTACATAAAATATTTTAAATGAAAAAAAAAATCATGTCACACTGCAGGACTTTTTAAAATGATATAGTCAAGGCAAAAAAGGTCATAATTAAACAAAAGTCATCCAGTTACAGGTCCTAAGATGAAAAAATAATCAACCGTATAAAAATAATTCAAAACAAACATTGCATAATATTACATTAAATGATGTGTAAACCACTCATTTGTCTAAATTAAAATCTTTAACATAATATCACAAAGATATTTTTACAAAATAACATCCTCTATCGTGCTATTGGCTGATTACAAGAGTACATGCTTATCATGTTCATAACAGATCTGCCTGAATGGTTACATTACCACTCACACTTTTGATGATATTTGAACTGAAATGACGGTAAAACTATTAAAAACATTAAGAGGTACATGGAGTATTTGAGTTGACTGGCTGACAAATTACATGACTTGGACCTATCAGTTCATGCCATATAGAGATAACTTAAAAATAGTATATCTGATGCAAAAAAAAAAGCATAAACTGAGTATTTTATTAAACATTGACAATTACGGTTTGATGGAATATTGTAGTGTTTTTAAAACTGATTTATCCATGCAGATCTTTTTTTATTATTATTTATATGGCCTTATTTTTAATTCAAAAACAATAACTTCCCCTCCCCCTGCAACAACATCTCTTCTCTTTTCTGATGACGTGTGCACTGGCACAGGGATCGGGACCATAATTCTTCCCCTCCAGCAACCTGTCACTGACATGAGATCACACCAATTAGCAAACCACAATCTAACAATACAATCAACTCCCGATGGACAAAACCAAGTCCCGTCCTACATTTTTTTCTTGCTCGAGAAGCTGTTTCGCTCGTCGCATCAGGGAAGAATAGATGGTCTCAACTTCCGTTTCATGCCAACTTTAAAACTGTGTGAACTTCAAGTGAACAGAGTTAACAAGACTAAAGAGAGCATAACATACCACTGACTACCCAAGCACTAAGCGGCAGAATAAAAAAAAATGGCATCATAACACCACTAACTGCGATGAATAAATAGAAAAAAAATGATATTGTATTAACATGGCCTTAGTGTGTCCAATGACAAAACCCTTTAGCTTGTGCGTTAAAAAGATAAAGGACTCCGGCTCAACTCTCTCAGTAAGCATCCCTCTGGCTTAAGTCTAAATTTAATCCACCCCATCAAAAAAAATGCTGTAAATAAATATCAGTTTCAAAGTAAAGGCACCAAAGCCCTATAGGCAGGTGTACTTATTTCAATCAGGTGACATTTGTTAGTTACCCACACCAAGAAGGAGGCAGCCACTGGCTAACCTTTCAGCAGTGAATTATGAGAATTTACCTTCATGCTTCAGTGCTTTTGCTGTTCTGCTGCCTTTAGTGTCTAAATCAAAGGCGGGATCTGCCACCTCGGCACTTTCTCTGGCAAGGGCAGCCATTGCACAAGCGCTTGACGATCAGTGACATTTACCGTGTCGCCCAGCCCACTACAGCAGACAGCGCAGAGCCCAGGAGGCAAGCACAAGTCAATTCACACTAGCAGACATTTTCTGCCAATACTGCAACATCTTAAGACTTGGGAAAACACACGATTACGCAGACTAGAATTTGGAGTACAAATGTATGATTAGTTCATTTTTAATACATTGTTTTCTTAATAAATATTGAGCAATGTCACACTCGCAGTCATTGTACATCTTCGTGAGGGAGTTATTGAATAATTCGTCCAACCAATTGGATGACAAAAACACGCAATTGAGAGTGTGCCATTGCAAGACGTTAAAACTTAGACGTTTTTATACGTACAAATACGTTCAGGTTGTAAAATGTTCAAACTTTTTTATTAAAAATCACTGGATGAGCACCAAAATCTCATTGTTTCTTTTAATTTGACCATTGATTTAATATAAAAGTTTGATGGTGTAAACATTTTACAACCTGCATTCTTTAGAAAAGTGAATTTACATATATAGATAGCGGAGGACAGCCTGAAGACAACTGATGATGGTGTATTTCTGAATGAATCAGTTTGTTTGAAGGAATCGGTTGAATGAATGGTTCAATCACTCAGTCATAATAACAGTTCGAAAGCTTAGGCAGCTGACTTGTTGCCTTGCTGTCGTATTAGGCAAAGATTTGCGCATGAAGGTACCTCACAAATCTGATTTTGGACAGGCTTCTAAAGGAAGCAGAATGGTCTAATGATCTACAACAAAACAAAGAGAGATAACCAAGAGAAATTTGAGTACCTACAATACTAAATTCCTGCTAAAAATGACATCAACATTGGAAAAAGATTGTCAAAATCTGGATGTTTCTTGTTGCCTTCCTACCTCCTGCCTGAGGCGGAAGGATTGTTCAGCTTTCGGATGCAGGCAGTGACTGAATGAATCAGCATTTTTGAACAAAAAACCTGAATTACTGATTCAATAACTTGGTCATTATAACAGTGACTTGTTTCATTCCTGAATAAATCCGTGTTTTTGAACAAATCTGTTAAACTGCAGACGCCGTGAACGTCGTTCGGGTCAACCGGATTCGAGGACCAGATGTGTAATTGACACTCTTATTCGACATTACTGAAGAAATAAGCACTGCAACTTAAAAAGCTACCAAGAAGAAAAGTACAAAACGTCAGCTCGAGGCGAAATGACAAAACTTCAGATTAGATCCAGCGAGAGCAATAGATATTTGCGAACAGAGCATCGCCTCAGGGAGATGAGAGTGGCTCCCAATGTCTGGCTTAGTGAAGCCGGGGCCGACACTCCCCCAGACAGTTCTAATTTATTTAACAGCTCAACAGGTAATTTTCCAGCAAAATGCTGATTTTCCTCACCAGCTTCCTCTTCAGCATGTATTCTAATTACCAGTGGCTCTCTTTGATCTGAGGCCCGCACTTCACACTGCTCCGGCTTCCCCGGGATCTCATTTCATTAGAGGTTCATTTCGTTTTGGCTCACTCCTTATTCCGCAGATACACATTCAGTTAGGGGGGGGAGATACGGCTTGACATATTAACTGAGCGCACTGACAAATACTGTCAAAATACACAGCGGCGCTTCCGTCTGCTCTCCGGAGACGGGGCTCAAAAACAAAGTCCGCTGCATTTAAGGAGATGGAAGACGGGATTAAAGATGAGTCCGAGTTCTGATTACCTGATTAAAATTTGGAGGCTGGGTTAAAGACGGCAGTATTAAATTAATTTCATCAGCTCTGTATCAATCACAGCGCCCGGGCTCGCAGGTGCCGTGCGAGGTATGAATGGTTTTAATCTGAGCTTGGCACTGAAAGGAGGTTTTCTGATATCAGGGGCCTCCTGTTAATGATTTGAGGGACGTATCAAGTCCTGTAATAGTTTTCGATGTCAGGGTTTCGTTGTTGCGATAGATTCTGACATGAAAATACAAAGCTCATTACAATACTTGGCTCCCGGTAGACTTGACTAGCCTAGCTTGTTATGGTGCTAAGAAATAGGCAGGCCCAGACAGAATTGGCAGACATTTTCCACATTTTCAACTCTAATTTTAGGAGAAAATCAGTGGAACTTTTCAGACGGTAAAATATATTAGAACTAAACACTTGGATTTGATGTTCACACTTCACAATCAACATTATTGAAGAAATGAGCACTGCAACTATTAAAACCCTTAAATTCAGTTCGGTTCAGGAATGACAAAAGTAAATAAGCAAGAGAGCAAAATAAATGATGATGCAAATAAAGAAATGTTTTTCATTTCTTTGTGTCGGTAACACAGATCTTGGCTCCTGCTAATAAGGTTTTATTTAAATAAAACAATAAAACATTTTTTTTTAAATCAAATCAATATTTCATGATAATAATATTTTTTAATATGATTTATTTATATAGCACATTTCCAAAACACATGCTTCTCTGATATCATAATTATAATGATCATAATTATTATTTCAGAATATATTGGTTGTATTAATAATGATATTATTACAAAATATATTGGTTGTATAATTATAATTATTATTATTGGTTGCTGAAAAAAAAAACTGAGCTAAAATATTTAACAAACAAACAAAAGGGTACAAATTGTGTAGAACTTTGTAAATTGGTAATTCCAATAAAACCAATTTGTTGGCAAAAGCTTCATTTCAGGCAAGTTCATATCCCGAGGCCACATTACATAATGGCCTATAAGTACTATAAGGTTGGGAATTTTTGTTGGGCAATCCAGCACTTGTGGACTCATCAACATCCCCAAATCCAATTTGCAGTTTGGTTAATATGCAATACGCCCAACAGCTCAACAGCCCCGGAAAGAAGTTGATGCCATTCCACACACACAGTATTCCTCATAGCTAAAAGTGGGTCATTAGGTACACTGCTGAACAAAGAGAAAAAGACTCCTCGTCCCAGAGCTGAGAGGCGACATTAAAAGGGGTCTTTTCAGTACGCAGGAGCACGCAGAAGGTGGCGGTTTTTCCGGGAAGGGCCCCCTCAGTTCCTCCATCTGTCCGTCTGTCTGTCTCTGCAGAGGGTCACTGCGGGGGGTGGGTGGCACACCCCCTTCGATGCCCGGAACAGTGCCACGCCTGCACAGAGCCGTGCTGTAATACGGACGGTGCCCTGCACCGCCATCGGATGGGCAAGTCTGCTTTACCTGCTGCGATTCCATTACCAGGCTGCCTGTTCCAGCGCTCAAGTGTTTCTGTAGCATATTAAACAGATTAATAGAACAATGCTCCGGGGAGCGAGCGGCCTGTCAATCTCGGCTAAAAACACAAAAGCAGAAAATTAAAAAAGCCCATGGCTGAACTCCAGAGCCGATAAAACACGCTGGAATCTGCGAAGGAGGGGGGAGTAACACAGATGGTAAATATTTATTCTCCATCTCGTCGCTTTAGAGACCACACAAACATACTCGTGTACAAAGACGGCATACTCGCGCACACACACACACACACACGAATGCGGCAGGGTTTGTCTGTCACATCTACACACACAACATGAACATACATTCACGAATAGATCTGTGCCACTTTTAAGTTCTATGTGAAGAACACAAGGTCAGACTGAAAAGTCAGTTCTGCCTAATACAATATATGGTGACAGTAATTAAACCTTTACTATTCACTGCTAGAGACCGTATTTAGTGCGTTTCAAGGTGCACAGTGGCTATTTTACGGGCATGTCATGTTTGCATCGTCCTCGAATGCAATTTAATGTTTTGATTTAAAGATCTAAAGACACGTCGCATATTGTCCTGAGAGATTTGGAGAAAATTCACTCTGCGCTGTGTTTTATTTCTCCAAGAGATTCCAGGAGATTCAGGCTGGTCTGCAGAGACCACAGAGGCATGCTGGTCTATCTGCTATCTTGATCACAACTCAGCGACCAGACCTGAATTGCTTGAGGTTTGTGGGATACAATTGTGTGCATTTTAATAAAACATTGCAAAAAAAGGTTATTTAGGTCTTTGTCTGGGAAACAAACACAAATCCACTAACTTAAACTATAAGACATTGCTTTAGCACATAATGTGAAATTGTCTTTTTGTCAAATCCACTGGCTTTTTTCTTGTCCCAGGGCTGGATGTGGAGACAGTGCAGTGTATTAGCAGGTTAATTGCCATGTGTTGGATCACAGGAGGGTCGCCTCCAGTTTAATTGTGCACCGTCCTGACTGCTAACCTCAAAGAACGGATGGCCTTTAAAGCAGTGGCCGGGGCCCACTAGGGGGCTGCAAAATGACTTAGTACATATTTCATGTTTTTATTTAAGTGAAATCAATTTTAAGTTGCATTTCTTTTTTTTTCAGTTTTTGCTACTAAAAATAAAATGCATGTTTTTTATAGTATCGTTTAAAAGTTAGGGTGAGTTTAAATGTATTCTTTATTCAGCAATGATGCATTCAATTGATCAAAAATGACAGAAAAGATGTTTATAATGTTACAAAAGAGTTATATTTAATTTATATCTTCATCAAAGAATCCTGAAAAAAAAAAAAAAGATCACCAAATCAGCATATTGTATTATAATGATTTCTGAAAGATCATGTGACACTGAATTCAAGTTTTTCATCACAGGCATAAATTACATTAAACCGTATTAAAGTAGAAAACGGATATTTTCATTTGTAATAATATTTCACATTGGAACTCTTTAAAGGCGTAGTATATAACCTGTTGTTTTATTTAAGTTCCTGAAACTTCTGAAATAATTATATGGTTAATTATTTTGAATCTATTGACACTGCTAGATTTAGTTTTAATATAAAAAAATGTTGAAAACAAGCAATTTTGCCATGATTACGGCAGAATAACAGAAAAATATTGAGGGGCTGTTAAATCAAAAGGTCAAAAAGGTTGAGAAACTCTGTTTTAGTGGACAGGTCTGTATGTCTAACTGATAAAATAGATTTAAAGTGATTCAAAGTTGTAAATAAAACAAAGATTGTAGTACTGTACGTTTTACAAGAAAGTACCATTTCAGTTACTAGAAATTTGGCAAGTAACGCATTGAATTGAACATGAAATTTTCAAGTACATTTCACAATTAATTACAGAGTGAAAATTCTTTCTACACCAAATATTTTTCAGTACACATACAAAAAGTACTCAACTAATAATGGATATGCAAAATATGTTTTACAATACATGTAAGACAGAAAAACTGAGAGGTAGTTAGGAGCAGAATCTGTTCTGGGGTTTGTAAACCTCTGTCCATGGTGCTGAAAAGAGTAGCTAATCACAATCAGGCTGCATACAGTCAGGTTATGACAGATTCTCTTCAGTCTCCAGTCACAACCATCCACACCTCAGTTCAGCTTGACCTTCACAGGTGCCCTTTCCTGCTCCGCTGCAATGCAGCCACCTATCTCTCTCTCTTTCTCTGAGCCTGTCATTCTATCTCTCTCAGTTTGCACCTCTCTCCAAACACCCCTTCTCAACCCCCCTCTCCACTCGTTTGCATTCCTCTCTGCCCGCTCCTGGATCATCTCCACTTGGCAGCCAAGCCGGCCCTGTCTGTTTTCATTCCCCTCCAAGAGGACAAGTAATTTGGGAAAGAAGAGAGCAGATGACCACTGGCTTCTGACCTTTTCTGCCTCAATTTAACTCCTCCGTGTAGCACCGCGAAAGTGGCAATCAGACTAGGCAGAAGTGACACCCTCATCTAAGCATGGCGGAGCCCCACACACAATCACAGTGTCACTTTCCATCACAGCACCGAGCGGGCTGGGAAGAGAGGAGGGGTTGGCCCGGACGCCACGGCCGTCTCCCTCCACACTGGCACTTATTAATGCAATGGCGGAGTGGCCAATGAGAAAAGCATCATTAGCGCAGGCTGGACTGCCGGCTTGTCATCAAAATGCGATAACATAGTTGGAATGATCCTTACACTTTGTGTGTCAAGTGCTAATAGACTTGGCTATGAGTGAAGCAAACAGCAAAGGGAACGTGAAGCACTTTTCGTAGGGTTACATGCAAAAACAATTGCTCAAACAAGTCAATTGTATATCAAACAAAGTATATCAAACAAATAAAACACTGGATGTTGTTGGTTACGTTTTAAGACAAACCAGGGACAAGCCCATATACAAAACATTTAATGCAAGTATATGTAATTCATTATGCACGGTCTATCAATTAAACATAAATAAAAATAAAATATTGACATAATCAAAAAAATTATTAAAGTAATGCATTATTATCAGTATAATATCACACACACACACACACACACACACACACACACACACACACACACACGCACACACACACACACACACACTAGAAAAGGGTGCTTTAAGTCAATTGCAGGCCTTTCAAGTCCAAAATAATATTTTTTTAACATTTTCAGTCGGTGTTTAAAGCAATGAAATCACATTACAGAAACGGCCCTGTTGAAAGTTTTAAATGACTATTTGATTTCAATTGATTCAGCTAGTTCTGTGAGTTTAGTTTTATAAGACCTCAGCGCATTGATTGTGATATTCTTGTCTCTTGCCTAGAAAAGACGGTGGGAATTTGAGGCATGGCACTTGAATTTTTTTTAAACTGTTAATATATTGTGGAATGGCACAGCAGCATTTTAATCCTTTCTTTCACAAGAACAGAATTGTCCTCTCGTCTGAGAGGTCACACTACTCTTTGCCAATTCATGACCCTGGTTCTAGAAATGTCCACTGGCAGCTAAAAGCTTAGAGACTTCATCAATGCATTCTGAAATGCTGAAGCCGTCGATTATGTATGTTTGTCTGAGCAGAAGGAGTGTGTGTGTGGGGGGGGGGGGCATACCACGGATGAACCGTGCCGCCTGCTCAATATCAGCAAGTTCCACCACTGTTGCTAAAAGACGTGCCAATGTGTGTGGATGTATGTAAGCTGGTGTGAAATACAATATGTGCCATGCTCACAGGCTACACATGTTATGGCAAGAGCAGCCATGAAATAGAGTCGCTCAGAGGGGATCTGCTACAAAGTGGCATATGCAAAAAAAACATCACACAAGCCACAACACAAACTGGATAAATGGATTACAGAGAGTGTTCATGGACTTATTGAGGAGCAGGAAACTTAGGGAGCCGCACAAGCTTGTAACATGATCAGAAATGCAAAGAGCTCTGGGACGCAGATACGATACGTGGCAGAGTTAACCAGAGCGAAATGAAGAGCGAAAAAAAGACTAACTAACATTTTTCTTTCCAACAAGAGGAAGTTTACCTGAGTAGGAGGGGGGGGGGGGGGGGAGAACTAAATGATGATACGCCTCTAAGGGGGGTAGTATCATCTGAAAAGATCCAGTCATTGTACTTGCTCATCCCCTCTGCGCTGAAAATGAAATTGTCTGATGTGCAAGATTTACCTTTGCCGCATTTGGCCCCGCTCAGGCGAGAGGGTCGCGGCTCCACATGTCATCTTGTGGCACCATCGCGGTGGCTCCAATTTACACACAGAGCCGTTCTGCATTTCAAAGAAGCCCAGCGCGAGCCCTCCTGTTAGCGATCGCTATCTGAGCCCCGCGGACGCAAGATTAGGCCAGCTGGAGAAACCGCTCGCTGCTTCCCCCGCATTTACATTTTCATTTTCATATTAGATTTTTCCTCCTTTCCCCCTCCTGGGCTTTAACTAGCCTGTCCACACACCTACCCTTCCCAGTTCTCCCCAGAGCAGGGCCATGCGGGCTAAAGCCTGTCACTCCGTCACTCTCTAGCCACTTTACATGGCTATGATTAATGGAATAACTAATGAAACTTTTGATGTAAAAACAAATAATGGAGCTCGTCTGCGGAGCGGCTTTCAAGTATTTCATCTAGAGAGAAAAAAAGGCGACTGTTTTAGACTGACTGAAATAGATCAAAGAGTTACTAATAAATCCATGCGAGGAATACGAGAAGCATTCAAACAATATCGTGGAAAAAAAAATTAAACGACTGCTAGATAAAAGGAGGTTCGCGCTCGCTCCTCGAGTGTTCTTGTTCTTCTGTGGTTTTGGGCTGTGAATCAGAGATACCGTTCAGAGCAGGCTAGACACGATTAGATGTTCTCGCCCTTGAAAATCAAACTCAGAAACGCTGACGCTCTAAAAAGAACAAGAAAGTATTGTATGTTTCTCATGAAAAGCACAAACGTGCGAGTTAGGAGAACCCTGGTGAGGCAGACCAACAGAGAACTTCGGAGGTGACCCACATGCAGGACCCCGCTTTAAAACTGACTGGGATTTAACACAGAAGGGGTAGTTGCATTATTCCATCGCAGTTTAAAAAGCTTCTGTCTCTCAGGCAGATCTTGTTTATTGTGTGAGTGCAGGGGCCTCATTCAAAGTGGCATTCAATGGACTTAAAGGGCCACGGTGGTACAGTGATGCATTGCACACATAAACACCAATGACTTGGCCTGCATATTAAAGGCAGGGGGCTGCACACCTATGCATTCTCATCACTTTCCTTGGCCTTCGACAAGCAGACAGAAAAACTAAACCAATCTACCAACAGAAAGGAGTCACCAGCGCGTCACAGGCTGACAGCGGCCAAACAGGTCAGTCGTCAGTGGAACTAACGCACACGATGAACTAGCTGTTGATAGGCTAATAAAAGTGCATGGATACAAAGCTAAATACAAATGTTTTCCTTAGCTACTAATATTGTATAATAAGTGCACAATTTTAGAAATAGTTAACCCAAAAATTCTAAATAATAATTTACACATCTTTCAATGGCACAAAAACAAACAAACAAACAAACAAACAAACAAAAATAACAAAGAATGTTCACCCTGCTCTTTTTCATAATGTGCTATATTTGATGATCTTGATTATTATTGGACAGTGGTTTATTTTAATTGAAATAACATATTTACTAATATTAATAATGTTTTTTATTATGACTGGTATTATTACTATTATTATTTTAGTTAAAGGGGTCATGACATGTTTTTTTTTTTATTATTATTATGTTCCCTTAGGTGCAATTATAGTATTACTATAGTTTTTTTTACAAAAAACTTTTAAAATGTAGTGATTTATGACCTTTTCCCACCCTGTTTCTCATCCTCTGATTCAAACAGTCTGTTTTGGGGGTGTTTCCCCTTTAAGAGTTCAGTGTTAACGCCCACTGTTATGATTGGCTAACGTCAGTGCCTATGCATCAATTATTAACGCCCCCAGCCAGAACATTTGCGGATTCGGCGTATTTAAAAAGTAGTTTACAGTTTTAAATACATTACTTACAGTTTGCGTCGTCGTTGTTGAGCCCAGAATAGTCGGCACGGACTTATCTTTGAGCAACAGTTTTCTGGCAAAGGCAGCATCATTTTGGGATTTGTTCTCAAAACAGTCATCCTTCAAATGTATAGAACAAACGCTTAAACTAACACTGCCGTGACTGAGACGTCCGCAAAAAATAAAGTGCATCCATTTTTCCCTGACGACTGGATCTTTCGCAGCGTATTCAAAGATGTTGTTTGTCCACAGCCAGGAACAGCACATCTGCGGCATCGTAATTTCCCTGTACACAGACCCACTCGCTGTCCGTCGACTGAACACTTGAGGCGCGCGGGCGCGACAACGATACGAAATGAGCGTAGTTGTCTTGCGCTTTAAGCGTAGTTTTCTTGTTCTGGAGGCGGTCATATGCAAACGCTGGTACGTCACTTCGTATCGTGACGTCACTTCTTACCATGGATCCAGAACGAGCTGTATTTAGAGCTTGATTAAATAAATGATTCGTTTATAATGGGGAGGACGTCTTAAGCTATGAAACTTGCAGGACGTTTTAATGGTACAAAGACCTCTTATATACCAAAAGATCAAGGCAAATTTGGTTTCTCATGTCATGACCCCTTTAAAATAATTATTTATGAATGCTTTACCTATCATAAATACTACACTGGGAAAAAATAACAGATACATTCTTCTAAATATGTTATTTTGCATTTTTCCATGAAAAAAAAGTGCCTCTAAACAACAATGTAACAATTGTTTTGAGTAAGAAAAATAACCTGCAAAAAAAACTTCCAGTAACCTGCAATTATCTTATAACTATTCCACAACAAAACTCATGTAAACTGACAGAGGTCAAAACGTCAAAATATTCTCGCAGTTTTGTGACTTATACAAAAATCCTTTGAATGATGAATGTATTGGTTCCTTAACCAATGGTCACTTATGGCTGTAAATGTTTATTTGTGAGAGTGGCTCTGGCTTATTTGCTAACAGAGTGCGGAAAACGGGAGGAAGAGGAGGAGAAGAGAGAAAGACTCATTTTACATTTTCTGCATGCTCCTGGTGGCAGACAGCTGACCTTCACTGCAGACATGCTTGGGCGGGTAACGGCGTTCAAATTACGTCCATTTCAAAGGACTACATGAAACGGCCACGGCGCTTTAAAGTCCTTCAATTAGATTATCCTTTTCATTTCTTTCTTCTTGTGCGCATTCAAGACGCAGACATACAGCAACAAAAATGTACACACAGCCTTAATACACATGTGAAAGAACACACATACGACAGAGTTAGGGAAGAGATGGGGTAAAAGAGAAAAAGAGTGTGAGAAAGAAATAAGAATGACAAGTAAGCCCAGCGAATGTGATCTGCAGCCTTGATTCTGTGACTTAATTCAACCCTGGAATGAGAGACTAAGAACACCTGCTTGCTTCACAGTTATTTCCTTTCCCCTGTCTTAATACATAGTCTTATTATACGTGCTCTCATTATTCATACTCTAAAAAAAAATTTATAAGATGTGATAACTTATTCTTGACATATCTGGCAATTTGTGGATGACTGACATGCATGAAAGACAAAATATAACACTATAGGTGCTAAGTAATAATAGCTAAGAAACTGATTCTGCAAATATGGAAAACAGATTTAGTGTCCAAGTTTCAAATGTGAGCTAAAATTATTAAACATACGGATAACAATCGAAAATCGGGAAAAAAAATTTAACATACGGATACTGAAGAGGCTGAGATATATAAACAATCGAAAATCAATTTTTTTTCTATAATAAAATAGTAATAATACTATAATAAAATACATATACACATATACATATATCTATATATCCCTTTTGACTGATATAAACCATTTATTTTATCATCCTTCTTTCCGACCACCTGATTTCAGTATAACATGTAACAGCCACTTTTAATGATCCAATATATTGCATAACATCAGGTTCAAACGTTTTTTTTTTCTCAATAAATATCCTGTCTCACACAGAAATATTTCACATTGTAGATGTAAAATGAGTTGCAAACGCTTCATCATAGTGCCTCTTGCAAAAAAAAGTGATATATTAACTTGTTTGGACGTAATACCAATATAATACCACGTTTTTCCTTTGGACCAGTAGTGATTTTATGGTAACTTGGAGTACCTGGTACAACCCAGTGCATTTTGTAAGAGTAGATGGAGAGAAGTCCCTACTCTGCCAACCTTGCTCTTTGCTCCCCCACCCCCCACCCACACACAGCCCATCTCTCGTAGCTCTCCCACTTTTTCTCTCTCTGCACTTATTTTCTGCCCCTGCTGTGGTTTTGAATCCCTCCAGCTTGTCAAGAGAACTGGCTGTGTGGACAGCACCGCATCAAGCATTACAATTCAGTGCAGCTTTGTGTGTGTGTGTGTGTGTGTGTGTGTGTGTGTGTGTGTGTGAGAGAGAAAGAGAGGTGGTGTTGGGAGGGGGGGTTGTATTTTCAGGGGAGTTACCATAATTATATGACAAAATGCTGCAAATCTCACAGGGTGCCGAACACAGGAGCAGGGGTCAGGGGACAGAGCACTTTCGGCGGGGTAATTTGTAAATGTCATTCAGGTGGGCTCCTCTGTCAAAGCCCGGTATCCGCAGCAGGCTTTCTCATGCAGATTTCTAGAATCAGTGCTGCCAATGCTGCTTAATTCTGCTGACCTCCTTGGCAGTATTATCTAGTGTTGCCTGAATAATCAGCAAAAATGTGTTTTAAACAAAAACACTCATTGCGTAATGAAAATATTCTGCTAACCTTGTTACAATTAATATATATATATATATATAGTAGGCCTTATTTGTCTAAATTTTCACTAAATTGTCAAATTATACGATATAGAACAAATATATATTGTGCATAGAGAAAATAAAACCTACTATTAGAACCCTTAAAGGGGTCATGACATGGATTAATTTTATTATTTTAATATGCTCCTTGAGGTTCATTTATAATGTTAATAAAGGTTTTGTCACAAAAAACGAATTATATATTATACACACACTCACATACACACAGTGGGGAGAACAAGTATTACACCCGGCAACAGCCCCGAAAAGTGAAGGATCTGGAGAAGGTTTGTATGGAGGAGTGGGCCAAAACCCCTGCTGCAGTGTGTGCAAACCTGGTCAAGAACTACAGGAAATGCAAACAAAGGTTTCTGTACCAAATATTAAGTTCTGCTTTTCTGATGTATCAAATACTTATGTCATGCAATAAAATACAAATTAATTATTTAAAAATCATTCAATGTGATTTTCTGGATTTTTGTCTCTCACAGCTGAAGTGTACCGATGATAAAAATTACAGACTTCTACATGCTTTGTAAGTAGGAAAACCTGAAAAATCAGCAGTGTATCAAATACTTTTTCTCCCCACTGTATCTGTATATGTATATATATATATATATATATATATATATATATATATATATATATATATATATATATATATATATACATATATACAGTATGTAAACGGCTACTGTTATGATTGGCTAACGTCATTAATTAGGAAACAGTATCAACGCCCACTCGTTATTGCACATGATTAAGTGTTTTAAAAACATTATCCATATAAAACCGTAATTTACGGACAAAGCGTTATGAAATCGTTTGCTTATGGTTTTGCAAAGTTGCCGTCAGATCCAATACAGTTGGCTCCTTCATCTTTCAACAATTTTTTTCTTTGCGAACTCTCCATTACAATGTCCTTTGCCTTTATTTTATTATTCAAACTTATAGAAAAAAAACAAGGCCTAAGAGATTTCTTAACCTTTAATGCAGGCCAAAGCACACAGCAATGAAAGGGTTAAACTAAACCATCAAGAGTGTAACTGACACACACACACACACACGCACAGAGGCAGAGTGAGATCAGATGCTCAGACTGTTTACGTTTGTTGAGCCAGAAGATTTAAAAAATCTTATCAGTTAAAAATAAATCAATAAATAAAATGTATACTGTGACAGAAATTAGTATTTGATAATGTATGAATATACATGCAAATGTTATACCTACTAAACATTTTTACCTGAAAACCGTGTTTTTAGCAACATTACACTGTGCCTCATTTACAAAACAATCTGCAGTCAAATTCTCAGAAAAAAACATATAATCCTCCCATGAGATCTATGACAGCATTAAAAATAAACCATCCACTTGTTCTTGACGCTGGTATTCTTCTGAAGTCTGTATAGATACGAGAAAATTAGCTGTTTACCGTCACAAATCTCACAATATCCAAACGAGCTGTTTTTGAAGCTTGATTAAATAAATGCTTTGTTTATAATGAAGACATTTTAAGCTCTGAAACTTGCAGGATGTTTTAAATGGCACAACGATCTCTTACATGTCAAAAGATCAATGCGAATTTGATTTCTCATATCATGACCCCTTTAAGACTGTTTGCATTGTGAAATTTACTTTCAGGACAATATTTTTTACCCTCAATCAGCATTGCAGTAATGCAAAAAGTTTCCATTATTGCAACATAAAAACTAGATTAATATAAAAATGTTAAACTATTTTCTATCAACTATAAGTTTAAAAAAAAATTAATGAATTAAAATGAAAATTCATGAAGAATTTTCAAAACGGTTTGATTAAGCAGCGACAGTATCTTACATAAACATAATATAAATATTTCATCCAATGGAATTGTTGTTTGGAGAACAAAAGGCCCATTGCATGGGCCGAGACCAAAAAAAAAATGCATTGCTATGATAAAACATTCAGTGCTGTGTAATCGCTCTTTGAGTGTTTGGCCAGTTGATAGAAACGACATGAGGTCAGACACTGGCTATATGATTAGGTGTCTGTGAGATGACCAGAGCCCGGCTGCAGAATGTGTTACTCCAATCTGAATAATCACAAGAGAGCATTCCAGACCCAATCGATGCACTATCACTATTATCCTTTAAAAGAGCCGCCTCATTTTCCCTCAAGTGGGCTATCAATGTTGCCTCTAACCCATACATTTCGAGGCCTGGCCGAAGTCTGAATTATTTTCAAGGCCATAGCTCGTTGCAAGAGGTTGAAGGTTTCTCACACTACATGCTTTAGACAGACACTTACCACCTATGATGCAGAGGTTTTGAGGATACAGTCAAAGCTTCAAGGACTGAGACGTTGCACGGAGCGGATGGTTACACAATGGATGAGCAATTGCAAGGCTTTCAAGAAGCGCTTCCCAAAAAGGTTTTTATTGAGGAGCAGGGCATGGAGTGCTGTTTGGTGATGTGGTTCATTAACTACATGAGGCTCCTTGAGTATCAGATCCTGTAACCTCCTATGATTCATGCCCTCCACAACAGAATAGGAAGTAGAGTTTTGTCTCAGCTAATCTGAATCACTGTTTACTAAACAAATATTAACTCAGCACTATTCAATGTGAATCATGAAAGCCTGTGCAGTGAATGTCACCAATATATGAAAAGCAAAGTCCAGTCCAGGTAGAAGCAAATTTGCTTTCAAGAAAACAAGCAGTACACTTGAGGTATTACTGATTGGTCCAAAAAACTGCCCACAAAACCTCTTACAATACAACCTTAATCTAGATGGACGTCCTGTTACTTTATCCTCTACAGTAAAAGACCTGGGTGTTATACTAGACCGCAACTTGTCTTTTGAAAATCATATTTCAAATGTCACAAGAACAGCCTTTTTCCACCTTAGAAACATTGCTAAGCTACGTAATATGCTATCAGTTTCTGATGCAGAAAAGTTAGTTCATGCATTCATGACCTCGAGACTAGATTACTGTAATGCTCTATTAGCTGGTTGTCCTGCATCCTCAGTAAACAAGCTACAGTTAGTCCAAAATGCAGCTGCTAGAGTTCTTACTAGGTCAAGAAAATATGATCATATAACACCAATTTTATCATCTCTACACTGGTTACCTATTAAGTTCCGTATCAATTACAAAGTATTGTTACTGACCTATAAAGCCCTAAATGGTTTAGCTCCTGTATATTTAAGAGATCTTC
This sequence comes from Phoxinus phoxinus, assembly GCF_949152265.1. Classification (NCBI taxonomy): domain Eukaryota; kingdom Metazoa; phylum Chordata; class Actinopteri; order Cypriniformes; family Leuciscidae; genus Phoxinus; species Phoxinus phoxinus. Next base: position 26,284,942 of record NC_136879.1, on the reverse strand, counting down.
TATCGCCATATATTCCATCGCGCTCTTTAAGATCGCTAAATTCGAGGCTTCTGGTCGTACCTAGGATATCTAAGTCCACTAAAGGAGGGAGGGCGTTTTCACATCTAGCTCCTAAACTCTGGAATAGCCTTCCTGATACTGTCCGAGGCTCAGACTCAGTCTCCCAGTTTAAAACTAGATTAAAGACGCATCTCTTTAGCCAAGCATTCACATGATGCATCTCATACCTTTATACTACAGTTAAATCAGATCAAATGCATTCGTATTAAGAACAGCAGCTACGCTAATTATTTCCCATCTGCCTTTTTTTTTTTTTTTTTTTTTTTTTTTTTTTTTGTTGTTATCTCGGGACGCCTGTCCCGAGATAACTCAAATAGAGTTTGTCAGCTCCAGTTAGTATCCAGCCTCTCATGGAGACTTCAGATGCCCCAACGCCTGTGATGAGACGACTCGACGCCTGTGAAGAGACGACCCAACGCCAGCGATATGTTATGCCCTAAATTTCATGATTAACTAACTGTATTTTTGTATGTATATTTTTGAAATGCATTTTCTGTAAAGCTGCTTTGAAACAATGTGTATTGTGAAAAGCGCTATACAAATAAACTTGAATTGAATTGAATTGAATTGATCTCATGGGATCAAGGGAAAAACCTGACAAGCCTATCTAGATTTGATATGAAAAAGCCATATTTTATTTTAATCTTGCACAAACAATGTGCTGCCCACTGCTTTAAAGCAGAAGTTAAAATCACTCAATGAAAAATTATAAAGAAAAACAGTAGACTGAATGTTAACTTGAAGCTTGCATTCATCAGTCTCCAATTTGGAGTGCAACACCCACATCTCAAAATCCAATCAGAAACGTATGGGTAAAAGCAAGTCCTCTGTTTTTTCCGTTTTTTTATTGGCCTAATGCATTATACTTGGATGTATTGTACGTCAAAATACAGAACAAAACATTTGTCACTACTTGCGTTTTATCACAACTTTCACAGACTCACTTTCTGTCGCGATGACTCGCTTTCTGTCGCGATGACCAGTTAGACTCGCTTTCTGTCGCGATGACCAGTTAGACTCGCTTTCTGTCGCGATGACCAGTTAGACTCGCTTTCTGTCGCGATGACCAGTTAGACTCGCTTTCTGTCGCGATGACCAGTTAGACTCGCTTTCTGTCGCGATGACCAGTTAGACTCGCTTTCTGTCGCGATGACCAGTTAGACTCGCTTTCTGTCGCGATGACCAGTTAGACTCGCTTTCTGTCGCGATGACCAGTTATAAAAAAAATGGAAAAACTCAAATGAATTTCTAACATGATGAAAATCACAAAATGCTAGTCATGCATTGAAAACAATGTCTCAAACAGCAAACGCTTTTGTCAAAGCACCTGGCAAGCCAAACCGTGTTAAAATATGTGCTTACAAGTTAGTTTGAAGCGCTTAATATAACACATTCTCATATTTAGGACAACTACTGTAGGTATGTGCACTTTTCCCACAGCAGCTCACTCTAATTCCATCTATTTTAGAGAAGGGTTTTTTCCATAGAAATGCGAAATTCACAATTGTAAAGTGGTGTTACTGTGTCAATTGTTTTCTTAACGATTAGTTGTTGCAGCCCAACATGAGACATTTCTTTTCATGGTTTTGACATTCATTGGTGACTTTAGCTTTAAATTGGGAGAAGACAGGAATCATTACACCATTGCCTTCAGCACAGTCTCTACAATAGGGCCATGGGTTTTAGACTTATTCAGAGTAAAGCGCACTGCAGCTTCCCATCCGAGCACCGATCATTATATCTAAAGCAGCTGTGATATTCATTATAAGGAGGCACCTCGCCTTGACCATTCTACTCGCCGCTGATGGCACAAAAGACTCCCCTCAATGCCTCACCAACACCGAGATGTCTGAAACCTCACTCTGAAAGTGAAAACCCTGATCTAATGAATTGCAAATGTCTTAAATAAAACTTGATGAATTAAACTTAATGAGATTATTTTACAAAACACATCCACATACAAGGGCGACCAAGAAACGCTATTCACTTGGAATTGAAATGAACCGAAAGGCCTTTCTTGAGCTATGTAGGCTGAGAGGTCTGGGGTGAGAGGGTTTTCGCTCTTTTTTTTCTCCACTGCAGGTCTGTCTATGGCCCAATACTGTAAGAACTTAATGCCATCAGGGACCCTGCTATTTGAATGCAGGGGCTTTTTTATCAGGAGCACAAGTGGTGCAGAAAAAATTGCTTGGGATTAATTTGGGTGGCGGCGAACATACAGCTGGGATCAGCGCATGCAGCTTTCTCCGCCCGTGCTTGCGATATGCTGGGGTTGCATGGTCCGTTTATTAACGGTGACTCGGCTCTCATTGAGGGGCTGAGACTGGGGGGCTGGAGTCAGTGGTGCAACTTTAAAAGGCATTTAGCCAATAATAACATACATGTACAATACGATAAGAAAATTAAACCTTTTTGGACCCTCTCATCTTCGCAGCCACACCTAAGAACAGCCAGTTTCCCTCTCCTCTTTATCCATATCCAATGCAGAGCTCGGCTGTATCATCTCAAAACATGCAGGATCATGTGTTCATGTGCGTAAATAAGGAGAAAGCATATTACCACTGTGTGTGAAGAATCAAAGCATGCGGTCCATGATACAACCCTATTGGGGATGTGAATGTAAATGCATGCTATGTTGTGACTTTTATTTCTCGGTCATACCAAACCGTTTCTGTGGGGTGCAGATGGGTACTGTAGTTAATGGACCAGCACTCGGAGGCATGGCTGCATTTCATTCGGCCAGACCATAGTGCTTTTCCAGCAGGAGTGGACGGTAGGCTTTGAGCAATGTTTGCAGTTGGGCATTCGTCCATTTAACACAGTATCTCCGAGCTGATGATAGTGGACCCACTGTGAAGGAAACGGCTTCATGGGTACAGCTGCAGCTTCTCATAATGTCCTCTCCCTTTAGCACGACCATAAAAATGTACGTGAAGACAATAAATATGGCTGGGCAATATATAATTGATATTGTTTTTGGCCATACAGTAAAATAGTATCTCAGAGCTAAAAGAAAAAATATACCCCCAAACTGTTATAAATATACACACAATATATATATATATATATATTCAATAATTAATTAATGTGAATTCAAGCCAATAAAATAAAATAACCATACCTTTATTTAAAGTAACACAAAAATTTGACAGAGCAATATTAAAATAATATTAAATATCAATATATTAATTTCAATATAGTATTCTTCATTCAATTCTATGCAACATAATCAGATGTAATCTGATTTATTTTTTGACCAATTATCAAAATAAAGTAGTCCTACAAAGCTATTATTATCAGATCACGTGAGCAGATAGCAGGAAGTGGATCAGTGAACGAGAGGGTAACATCATTTTACCAGCGTTGCCCAGTACAGCTATAGACACCCTGTTATAGAACAGTAGGGCTATTGCAAACAGAAACAAGTCCAGAGAAATTTCATGTCGGCACGTGAATATAATGTGTATTCTTAATATATCGCCCAGCCATAATGATGTCCAAGAACAGAACTCCTACAAATTAAATATGTGACTTAGAGAAAGAAAGAAAAAGTTATTTTCCCAATAAATGCTATAGCATCATTTTAAACCCGAGTTCCATGTATGCTGACACTAAAGCAGTCAACGACTAGTTCTCCCTCAGGCAATAATGGTTTCACTGCAACTATCACTGCAATAATGTGAAAGCACACTGCATTACACCCATTTTGTGAGGTCACGTTCAAATGAGCTTTGCATCAGGCGTGCAGCCACACACACATGCACATATCCTGTAGATAAGAACTTAGCAAATAAGCAGCGTCTGGCCAAAGGCAGAGTGTTGTTTCACAGCATAACTAACTGAATGATTGCTCACTATCTAGCAAGAAAAGGATGGAGACAGACAGAGAAAGATAAAGAAATGAGACATCTTTCCTTCAGTGAGGTCACCACGTGTCATTTCTGGTTGCAAAACTCTGTCCAAAGCACATATACAGTTTGATCATTTAAACAAAGATTCTGAGAAATACAGTTCTGACTTTATAACTTGCAATGGCGACTTTATATCATGCAGTTCTGACTTTAAAAAGAGAAATTGTGAGAAAAAAACGTGAGAAAAAAGTCAGAATTGTAAGATAAAAAGTTGCAATTAACTTTTTTATTTTTTTATTCTATGGCGGTAACAAGCTTCCATAAAAGTTAAAGGTAGGGTAGGTCATTTTCAGAGGGGCCAGCAATAGCAAACTAGCTTTGAAAGCACAAGATCCCAGCCTCTCTTCAGAGCTCTCTACAAAGCACATGACTGCATACAGCAAGGAGCAAACAAAAGTGTCATGAGAGACGGCGTTAAACTACCTCATGTCTCAAAGAACATAACATTACAATAATAATGAACATACCTTAAATAGCTCTGACCTGTACCACCTGACTGCTGCAGATTCATTTCGCTGTTGATTGTGTTGGCATTGAAACAAAAATTACAGTAGTTATGGCGTGAACACAGCATAAGCTCGTTGTTTTGTTTCAGGAGGGACTACGGCTGTTGTTGCGGTGCTCGGTGACTGAGGTCTGTCTAACTCTACATAGCATGAAATGCGCTGATGACGTGTGATGTTTGCGTAAGCAGGGAGCACGGCGTTATGGAAATACATACGCTGACAGGCAGGTAGGACATTGTATCATTGATTTCGGACCGAATGCAATGATTGGACGAACATTTTATGGTCCTACGCCTTCCACAGACCTCAGTCGCCTACTGTAACTTAGTGATTGCTATCAGGATGGACTTCAAACCAGCATAACCAAAAATGTTCTGGAAGAAATTGTCTACCCTGCCAAATTAAAATAAATGAAAATAATTAATTAGAATAAAATGTAAATAATTTTATTATAATAATGATAACAACAACTACAACAATAATCATAATAATTTAATATAAAATAATGAATTAAATGGTTTAGACCATTTAATTAACTGCTACTGAACATTTAAAATATATGTAAATGTACTTGGTGTGTCTTTATCCTGTATCCAAGCTTACTAAACATCCACTTCTAGAAGCTGACATGACTTCTTTCTTTCAATTTTTTTTTTTGTAAATAAAGAAATAAAGCAACAAACCTTGGCTCAACTTCGACCACTCTCCCTTCACACATAGACCTTAATGCAAAATTCAACAAAAACAACAAACAACTCCGTTAACAGCATGTAAAGCAATGTGAAATCTTGATGAACCAGGAAAAGACGACATGTTTATGGTTTTAAATCACAGGAAACTTCCTCATTCAAAAAGGTGGACAGTATAGAGCACAAGATAATTCAGATCAACAGATCTGGAAAAGAAAAAACATGCTGACCGGAGACGAGAGAGGCAAATTGTAAAAGTGATGGGGTGAAAGTTAAACAATCCGAGCAGTTTGTGAGCACGGCAGTGCATGAAGAAACAGGAAACGTTGTGTGCGTTGGGTTTAGAAAATGTGTCTGAAAGCAATCAAACAATGTCCGGACCAATACCGGCCTCATCATGATAAGAGGCAGCCGTGAGGCTGAGTGTCTACCAGGCAGCTCTCTAATCAGAGGCCGGACCAACGTAATTGCCTGCTACAATCTATCTCTGCCACTGCCGGCTCCATACTTTCCGTAGTATTAGAAGGCTGCCCAGTTCATTTCAATACGCAGCGCGCCGTCAAGTGAAATTGGCAGGGTAAATAGGAACCGCTGTTTATTTCCTGCTTCCTTCTGTCGTACTGGGGCCAAACACAGAGTAAAAGAAAGTGCTATTAGCTCGGGCAGAATCCACACAAACCGCAGAAATTACTGTCAGCAGGCAACCCTCCTCAAGCCACAAACAATAGACGGCATCCAAATTAAAGCACAATAAATCACAATGTGTTTAGCTGCGCAGACCCCGCCGGAGTCTCATCGTTTTATATGTGAGCGCACGTGTGCGTTTTGCGTTTCAAAGAGCCGAGGGCCTCAAGCTCAGCGGAAAAAACAAGTCTGGTGAAATCTTAGGTCATTATCAGGAGGCACATTCGACAATTCACCTCACACTGCTTTTAACCGCTCTCTTGAAAATAAAGGGTGCCAAACAAGTGTAATGGCTTACAGAGAAAATAAGATAATAATAGTGAATGGTCCTGGGTAAACAATGAGGTTTTGTTACTTGTATTGTTGTCGAGGCAAATTCGGCTCATTGTGTGCGCCGCTAAGCCAAAGAATGGATTTTCCGCCTGGACATTTGTTTTCCTCCTTGTCAAGTAAAATAAAAACACGCTGAAATGTTAACTAAGAAACATACCTAAAAAAAAAAACACCCCGCATTCTAAGTCTGAAGGAAGTGTTGGTTTTAGATAACTCCGGCCTGAACCGATCTATAAGGACAACAAAACACATGACACAGTTCATACAGCAGAGTGCGAAAGGTCAATGCAATCACTTTAATATTGTGTGTGAACCATCACAACATTTACTCTCTGCATACATCCCAGTCACTGATCTTCAAAAGATCTGTAATTAAACAGAGTAATTACATACCTATACTTGCATGCAGACACCTTCAGAGGTCCGACATAATCAGTTATCATGACCACCACATAGTAGGCAGGAAAGAACGAATCAATAACCCATTCTAAACGACCTCATGAACGCGGCCCGTTACAAACGGACAATAACAGAATCCCTGAAAACATCCACAGAGCCCTGTAAGAACTCAAGGCTGACCGGATATGGATAGGAAATCTCCGTTACCTCGATAAATCATGTGCTTGTGCCAATAAAATCTTTTGCCTTTTCTGTACATTAAGTCATTGTGTTGAAAGTCGAATGGCAAACATGTTGCGATATTTTGACAAGACAGACAGGGGAGTATTTTATATCATTTTTTTTTTTTCCAGGGTACTTCAGTGCTTTTATGAGGGCACTTGTGCTTTTTCAATCAGCAATAACAACAGTATTTGGCACCTACTATTCAGCAAGAGCCACACACAATAATGTTTGAACTCTGGGTTCAAAAGGCCTGGATAAAAACATCATTCAGCCTTACTTTTTCACTTTTGGATGAATTCAACAATTGAGACTGAATGGTTTCTTCAAAATAGGCTGCAGTGCTATTCCTTAAAATGGCCTCTAATTACATGAAAGATATTTTGAGTCTTTCAAATTATGATGTGTTCGCCATTGGCCACTTTTTTAAAGAAAATGGGTGAACAATTTTTGTTCTCTTTAGTCTTCCTGAAATGGCTTTTCAAAGTACCTCTAGAGTGTCTCCAATTGGGTGGTACCGAGCATTGCTCCGTTAATTCTGATGTCTGCTGTTTGGGATTAACATGCTGAGAACATTGTTATATCTTTCTGAGATATGCTGCCATCTTTACTTTCCTTTTCGCTAACAAAAGATGCCATGATGTGGTGAAAATGTGGCACTTTACCACCTCCTAAATCATCGAAACAGTCGTTTCATGTTCACACTGCGATATTAAGATGCAAGGCCGCCACAATCTCCCCGTTACGTAGATCTTCTCGGATTAATTACCACCAAAGTCTAAGAAAAGGCTCTGGCACCTAAAGCCCAAGGAACATTACGGACAAGAGCCTTGACTAAATCAGATTCTAACTGCTAAATCAATGCCAATTATTGTGAGACAATTGACAGCAATGCATCTGAAATGAGCCTCTACATTATTTCTGCCACTCTTTAACAAGGACTAGAGGAAAATATAAGACGTTGAAATGTTGGTTTGGGTGAATTGTATTGGCAACCATGACCGGATTATACTGATTTACAGGAACTGGCTGCTTTTTGTGTATCAGGTACATGTTATTTTCACTGGAGTGTACACAGAACACCATTTACCAATCAAACACAACACGCATGTAAACACAGTCAATCACTCCAGCGCCACTGAGATCATCCAGTAATAAATGCATCATTATGAAAACAAAAACGTATGCATTCGAGAAATCAAGTAAATGAGATTTTGACCACACTTATATGATATAGTATAGTATTTCAAAATATAATGATCTATCAACGATATCAGTTTAAAATACTTTTGAAGGCTGTGCTAACTGTATAACTAACTAAACCCTAGTTAGTTTGCAAAATATTTAAATTTATTTATTTTTTGAAATGGGAGACGTGGGTACTTTTGCATTGGAGTCTCCAATGCATTTCAGCGACTCTCGGTATGGACACACCACAAATCACAGTCATACATTAATACTACAAGAGTAATCGATTAATTCTGAATGTTGGGTCTTTCACAGTACGCTCTATTATTTCTAATTACCCAATGGGTCACGGAAGTATGCTTCTGCAATTGCACAGCGCCTACCAGGTATATAAAAAAAGAGAGAGAAAAAAAAGAGCTATTCCGGCCCTCCTGTCCACTCTTTCTCCCTCTCTCTCTTTTATACACACACACACACACACACACACACACACACAAGTCTCAGTGGCCTTCTACCAAAAGATCACAGCTCCACCTAGTGCAATGTACAAGAAACGAATGGTAGTGAATAGAACTGACACAGTGATCTTTGCAACACGCTTTGGGTCATATATGCATTATTAATTAATTAATTGTCAACCTTCAAAAGTGCCTAAGAGATTATAATTTTAAAAAAGTCCCTAGTTAAATAAGCTATTTAGTTAAAATGATATCATTTATATGCACAACATTTTCTATAGGACTTATAAATAAGAAAATAAACCAAACATCCACTGCAAGAAAGTAAAAACCCACACTAGTGATTTATATTGCCTCAACAGAGTTATTGTGACTAAGACCTTATTTTATAATGTTATTTAATTCTATGTCTATGAAATGCACAAATAAAAAAGAAAACAAGGGCAATAAATGCAAATTGCAACGTTAAAGTATTCTCTCTGAAAGTTAGTCTACTTATGTGAAATGACAAAAAACCTTAAAAACCTTTTCACTTAATGTACAACACTGAAGAGGGGAAAAAATCGAATATACATGAGATAGCATACATATGTATTTATACTACATAATTTTGTCAGGTTTTCAATGCAGCGGCTTGATTTTATCGATGGGTTGGCAATCTTTTTATTTTTCACATATACAGCGACGCTGTGCCCAGTAGTTAATTTAATTGAACTTTAATGAAAAAGCATGTGAACAGTATTTATGCATTTATGAACAGAAAACGAACATCTATTTTTGTACCGTCACATCTTGCCAATCCAGAGAGCAGACCAAGCTGGAAAATAGGCTCACCACACACACACACACACACACACACACACACACACACACACACTTTGTCTCTTAACACACACACACACACACACACACACACACACACACACACACACACATACACACACATACACACACACACACCCTCTTCACCCGCTGAGTTCCACAGTCTGGGCCTGCTGCACCGAGAGGGAATTTACATTTTAATAGGCAGAGCTGCTCGCGCCGACTTCGAATGAGGGTATATGCTCAGCTGAACAGCGGGAAATGCACCCCACAGCAGAAGTTTAGAATGAACCTCAAGACAATTCCTGGTGCACAAAGACAGAAAATGATATATTTTAGCCCATCTCTGTCGCGTATATAGTGAAATATGCATACATATAGAAATCATTTTCTACCAGACCTCATCCGAACGTCTCCAGGTTTATGCAACATTTCTGCATTTAAGCAGCAGCTTTCAATGCATCTTGTTGCAAGCGGAACTGGGATCTAATGCACGGTGCGGAAAAAGGAAAGAAACCCGCATAGACTTCCAGTACCAGAGTGCCAATATCTTGATTAGCTACATAGCAACCTGAACAGAACTCTTTGGAATAAGGTTCAGAAATTATTTTTGTTTAAAAAAACAAAATGTGTTGCCATTTAGTTCTATGCAAACGAATTAATTATGCTAAATTCATTAACAATCGATTTTACTATACTTAGTATTATTATTACAACAAATCACCTTTTAGGATGTTTTCTATCTATCATTGACCCAATTACTAATCTGACCACAAATGCTCCCAGTTAAAGTACCCAAGGTCAAATTTATGTTTATCCGTTTCCATATTCTTAGAAATAACCATTCTGTGCTCTCATCTTTCTCTTACCCTGTGTTTTTTTTTTTTTTTTTTTGGTCCCTCATTTCTACACCATGTCATGACTGAGTGTGAAAAAGCACAAGATGTCACTGCTCCGGGCATGCAATCAAGTGGCAGGCCCCTCCCAGCTCTAATTAATAACTATTGAACATGCTAACAACAATCAACACTAATTAAATACGAGCTTGTTGACAAGAGTGCAAACCTTATCAAAAACACCCCCCTTCAAAAAAAAAAAAAAAAAAAGCTGTGGAGAAAGGGGGATGAGGGAGGGCACTCCTGTTTTCCGTAATTAGTTAACGAAGAGCCCCGAGCCACTCTTTCGATTGAGGGCCCCTGCAAGCTAGTTAGGAGTTTCGTCTGACACCCTGAACAGAAGAAGCAGTCAGCCTAAACAGCAGGTCACATGACCATGCAGAATCTCCGCTCCGGTTATAGGGCTTAACAGAGCACAGAATGAACTGCTTTTGAGGTGTTTCACTGCTTAATATGAGAGAGAATGTGATTTTATGTTGTAATATATGCAGAGGTGCAAATGAACACTCACCAAAAGTTAAATGAGATGAGAAATGGCTTTAGCATGTAAATAAAACCAGTTGGCAGATGTAAGGAATTACAATGAAAGCTATATGAGAGGGTCTACAAACCAGATACTGAAGAAATAACTTTACCTCCATGGAAAATGTCCCAAGTTTATAAAGGAATATTCTTTCAAAAGTACATGTGGTGACACAAATGTGAAAAAAAACACTACACGTCTTTATGTTTAGTGACAAGTTTTTCTGAGAGACAAAGTTCATCTTGCTTTTGATGCTGTGCGTGACAAAATGCCTGTGCTGCTTGTAATTAGTATTTTGCATTGCATTTTTTTATTATTTTGATTGAAATATTCAACTTTTCTATTAAAAAAAAATACATTAATGTTACCACAATAAAAAAAAAGTCATAAATATGCTAGTAATAAGCATTGCCGTGGAATCTAAATGAATTTTTAATCATAAAAATGCATTAAATGGCCAGTAAGAAATAGTTATAGTAGGTAATTTCTCAGTTTACTCAAAATTATCCAGTTGTTGTTGTTTAAATAAATAAATGAAAATACAATCATCACAAAAAGAAAACGTGCTAGCATAGAAGAAAAAAGATCTAAGACAACAAACTGACAAGAAAGCCCAAACATCAAAGAACTCTAGAAAGCTAAATTGCTTGTCACTGTGGGAAATCTATGAATGACATTATCTGTCAATAGCCAACTTGAACACACTCAGCAAATGTCACAAAAGGGCAGGTTTGTGGTTTTAGGAAGCTGTTCATGGCAATACAGCTTTAATTTGGAGACTATGAACACGACAGCAGTATAGCGTAGAGAATTTGAGAGTTTGTTGGCAACAAACAGGACACAGTGGGCAGTCGGGGGCAAGAGATTGCCCTCCAGTGCCCCAGTAACCTAACTGACATTTGTATGTGCGCAAACAACCCCTCACGCTCTCCCAAACCGGGAGTAATGCTGAGTGACAGCTACCACGGGGTACAGCCCTTGCATCGACAGCAGCCGTTTGTTTCCATGATCGCTCCCTGATAGGCAATTGAATTTGTCAGTGACCCTAAACAATTGCTCCGATGAGATCCAGCAGGCCCTTCCTTCCCCTGGCCCCACTGCCCATCCTGATCAATAGAGCTGATCAATGGCCAGCGGCCGATATTGATGACTCTGTCCCATCTGCTGCCTGCTGCACAGAAGCTTGCCAAGAGGGCAGCGGGCCGCACTTGTTGATCACTGTTGTCCACTGTTTGAACTGATGTCTAAATAATCCTGCGCTCCAAACCAAATCTGAGGCGGGAATAGTCAAGTTGAACTGCCAACCTCAAAGCATTCCAGTCAAGCATACACCATAGTCAAATACCAATGCCATAATGCCAATGATGACACCAATATAAAACCTGTGACAGCAGGTTTGCTATTAGCAACAAAATAAATGAAATTAAAAATTTAAATAAATTAAATTAAACATTTTATTATTATTATTATTAATTTTTTATTATAAAAAAAAAAAATCCGATAATTTCAATGTATGACTTAAATTATTGTAATTATAATAAACTTAACGACTACTTCGGCAAATCATGTTGGTAAAAGTTTGCCGTTAGGTTCAATTTGTTAACAATAGTAAAAATATTTTTAAATTTTGAAAAAAGAATTATCTAGATTAGAAATATTTCATAATACTGATTATAATAGTTCATTGTTATAAATTACAACAGTTACATTTATTATAATTATAGTGAACTTTGTGAGTAGGCTACGCCGATAAAATGTTATCGTTTTCTTTAAACAATAATTCATAATAATAAAACATTTAAACAATTTTGGCAACACTTTGCAATACAGTTCAATTTGTAAACCTTAAATATTTTAAGCAGTTTTTAAATTAAAAACTAATTAAAATGAATGTATGGTTATACTATTGTTCATTGTTTATTCGTGTTCTTTCATAACACATTAATTCATTTTTACAACTTGAATGTGCAAATTAACACTAACTTAATAAAAAAAAATAAAAAAATTTATTTCCTTGTTTCTATGGCCTGGGCATGGTAGTCTCCGCCATCTTGAAAATGAAATCAAATGGCACATTTCACAAAATCTCAGGGTTGATTTATCTGCCCAGTTCCACTGGTTATATTCAAGTAGGACGTTTTCGGAGTCATCTGGACGCTGCATTAGTATCCGTGTTTACATTGCTGCGCTTGTAGTCAATCGATCCCTCCTACAAAAACCATAAAGAGTGCAAAAGCAGTGCGTGTGCATCAACGAGCGGAGATCAATGAGACCGCATGAATCCAATCAACACACCCCACCTGATCGCTATTGAGCTTTGGATACTAAAAACGGCAAGATCTCAGTTGTCTGCACAAGAACACCTCTCTGGTTCAATGGCATCAGGTTTTGCTTTGGAGACTGAGAGTGTCCCAACTGTGAGGCCTGTGTCTGAAGAGTCTGGGGAAGTAGGGAACCATAATTAAAACCCTACCTGAGCAGCACTCTTAATTCAGAACAGGGATCACAAGCTCCCCAAGCGGCACAGCTATACGCCACCCCCTCTACGCCACATGCCCCAAACTCTCGGCCTCATGTGGTTAAGGATTTTCCACCTTATTAGATAAATTGCTAGTGATCACAAGTAGTCCTCCTGGTTCACATTTCAACCCATAAATAAAAAGCCCTTGTGGCTATGTGGGCCTGCCAAGACACACTGACCCAGAGACTGAGACCACAGCTGATGCAGCAATTAGACATCAAGAACAGAAAATTCTAAATAAGACGTAGAGAAGTACGCGCAACGCAACTTGCTGCACGTCGTTGCGAGAAGATATGGATTTTGTTTTCCATCCCATTGCCTCGCACATCTGTTTGTGTTTGTTGCTTTGGCATGTTTCCTCTATCGCCAGAGCCAAGAGGAGTTAGTTCACCATGCTCATTAATTAACAGATTTAGTCCCCCTGAGAAAACGGCTCAAAGGCACCGCAGTCAAAGCACCAGTCCCACTCGTGAACGAGCCGTCATAATATTCGGCCATTTAAAACTTGCGTGCTAGCGGAGCATTCAAATATAGGGGAAAATAAATCTAAGCCTATGAAAACTGCATATGCGTACTAAGGTTCGGTTCACACAGAATGCATTTTTGCTGTTAGAAAAAACGCAAGAAGCAGGTCAGTGGAAAGGTAAAAAGCGCAAGTTGAAAAAAGTTGAACTTCTTTTAACGAGAGTGCCGCGTTTTTAAAATACCACGTCATGCCCGAGACGCAGCAAAGGACATGATACGATTGATTTGGTGCTCAGAATTATTTAACGAATAGAAAGTTCAAATGAACATATTTCATTAAAATAGAGATCTTTTGTAACATTAAAATATCTTTACTGTGACTTTTGATAATTTTAATGCATCCTTGCTGAATAAATGTATTAATTTATACTGTGAAAAAAAAAAATATGATTCGTCACAACTTTTTATCTTTTATCAAATCAACTTAGATAATTAATGTTAAGATAACAGAATATTTTGAGTTTCTATTAATTAAACCAATCTCCTTTGTTGTATTAAGTTAAATTAAGGCAACCAGGTAACTTACTTTTTTAAGTTACTTTTTTTTTTACAGTGTATACATATATATATATATATATATATATATATATATATATATATATATATATATATATATATATATATATATATATATATATATATATATATATATATATATTCAGTAGTGGATGTCCTTTTAAAAAACTTGGTTTTTACATCTTCATGTCATTCCAAACTGCATGACCTCTGTGGAACACAAAAGACGACATTTTGAAAAGTCAATTTAAGGAAAGTCAACGGGGTCCCAAACATTGGCCCCCATTGACTTACATTGTAAGGACAAAAAACACTGTGACATTTTTTATTTGTTCTTTTCTGTTCCACAGAAGAGTGTCATACAGGTATTGCCAAATAAACAATGACAATTTTCATTTTCCCTCCAAAACACTATAGTAAGTCCGAAACATTGCTTACTCTTTCACGCAGTGAATGAGGTACTAATAGTGCATCTGATGGGTATGTTTGATCCAGTCGGGCCAGCTTATTTTTTCAGGAGTGCAATTAGTATCCAATCAATAATCATGCTTCCTCTAAATTTCTCTTTCAATTTTCAGTGGATTTCAGACAAAGAGGAAGCCTTGAACTGTCAATAAGAGCTTCTTGTTTATACCTTCACAGAAACGTTAACGGTTTCGCTGAGCTCTCCAACCGAAGTTGTTTGTGCATAATTGGAATTCTTTCATTGTCTTTGAGTAACCGGGCGATTCGCATTTGACTGGCCGTTTGACAAGAAAAATGTAACGTTGTTCATGTGATGCATCACAACAAAAACAGCCCCAGAGAAGCTGTTATCCATTCAGAGTCTCACCTCTCCACTGTAAAACACACTTCCAAAAACACAAGAGCATGACTGTTGCGCCAGCTGTGCTTTTTAGAAGACACGTCTTAATGAATGACTGTCACAACTTGACTGAACCCTGCTATTAAAGATCTAGAGTATCTCCTCTTTGTTTAACCAAAGACGGCCTGACTAATTATTAACCAGCCTGCTGTTTGACAATTCATTATGTATTCTCAGGAGTACGACAGATTAAAAATGAGAGTAAATACTGCACGTCATGTGTGTTTCAACCAAGTAAATTGTGATTAACAGTGATTCTTGTCCTTTCTCCTCCTCCATACAAACAGAAATGGATTGATGCTGCATGCAGTTTTCTTCCCTCTGTGTTGAGAACACCACCAGATATCACCTTCCTTCCTTTGGGACAGCGTTAATGTTTTTTGCAAATATCCTGTACTTGTTTGAAAATGAGTGATTGCTCAGTAATTCTCTAAAATAAAATAAAAATGGTGCTTTATTTCAAGGTAGCTAATTGGCAATTAGTAAAACAATTGTGGAGCATTGTAGCATCAGTCTAATTGATAGCGTTTATAAAGCTGGCTTACCCAGCAGCATGCTTTCAGAGCTGTGCACAGCAAGCTACATTTCTTCATTAGATTACAGCAAATTGCTAAAACAAGGAAATGGGCTCATTTACCTAAATGGTGTAAATTAATGTATGTTTATGAAGCTTTTACGAAACCAGCAATAACTTGCTTGTCTATTTTTTAATGCACTCCTGTCTCCAGACACAGTCAAAGAGCAACGGGCTCTTTTAAACCAGCACATCACTGGGAAAGTTTTCAACACAATATGACAGGTACAGAACCTTAAAGGTGAGTGTATATTCAAAACTACATTTCCCAAAAGAATAGTGTTCAAGTTTCAAGCAAGTAAGGTGTAAGTCTTAGGGTACGTAATGCTTAAATGCACTTTTTGTGCCATCTTTGCCATGTAAGGGTTGATATAGATGGTTACATTTTGTAATTCAGATTGAAAACATTATAATGATGATTAGTCTACTCTAAACTCTATTTATTGGAGATTTGAACAATTGTTACAATACTTTTCACAATTAAGATGCAAAACTTACAGTATGAACAAGTTAACAAACATGATTATATTCATTTTTAATGGTGAATGTTTTTGCAAATTTTTATATTTATATGAATATTTTAAGATTCAACTAAAAAAAGATACAGTAAAAATAAAGGAATTTAAAAGTCTACATTAAGTGGTTTGAGAACATTTCTCTTATTTTCAAAAATTAATGCAGTGATCACTTGCGAGCACTTGAATAAATGAGGATTGACAACACAGCAATAATGCATCAAAAATAGAATTAATAATAAAATCATCATTATAAATAAAATCCAAATCAGATCAGTGGAAAACCTGTGATTTTATATTTAAATTGAATTCATATTATAAAACTTGGATATTTATAATTTAACACATATTAACATTAATTATATAAACAAAATATTTATAATTTAATTTTATGATATAGGCCTAAATCAAAAATCAAATGGATCAAAATTATGCAGGAGAACATGATCAGCAGGTTTTACACAAACTAATAATGGGCAAGGGGCAAAACAAATACCAAAAAACAATCTTAAATTAGTGGGGGGTTTTATTGACAGGTTATATATCATACGAGAACTAGAATTACCTAGATCTATCCATCCATAAATTTGCCCTGTTCAGATGCTACTGCTTTAAGGGTCTGGTTTCCTTCTGCCACCTCCCACCCAAACCCTAATTACTAATCCAGGAACACAATACCATGGAAGACGACAGACAAGATAGGAAAGAGTAAGAAGAAGGTGTGAGCTGCTATTCTGACACTCTCCGGCATGTGCAGCATATTTGTAAACATCGTTAATCACAGATTAGCAGATGGGGGTGTTAATTGCACCTGTGGAAATAACATGACCCAAAGGATGCTTCTATTTACCGCCTTCAGATGGCATTTCTGCACGGGGAGGGCGAGAAGGATAAACAGGAAGGCTTTGCTCATGACACAAGCAGCCTTTATTTGAATGATTCTCCAAAATGTTGTCACCCATTCTCACAATCAACCCCCCCCCCCCCCACCCCCCACCCCCCACCCCCCACCCCCATCTCACACCTCGCGTGTTACTCTAAAGTGAGACCCAGCATCACTTTGCCATTCTCCCTCCTCTCAGGCTGAGATGGAAGTGTGCTGCTCCCCTGACCACCTGCTACCTTCTGCAGTGAAAACCAGCCACTGTACGCACTGAGCCAATGACAATCTCGCTGCCCTCGGCCAATTCTGTTATTACAAATTACTTAAAAACTCAATGAAACTGCTTGACATGTTAAAAAAGAAAGTTTGAGTAGATAATACAAAATAGCCAACAGGATATACATACTTGACAGTCATCTTAGATGCAATTGTAATTGTAAATGGTAATAGGGAAGGGACATAATAGAGAGCATCTGATTGGACAAGAGTCGGTATAGTTAGTCATCACTAATTTTGGTCTGTATTCCTGAAAATTGTATTGATGCACATATTTGCTAAAAGTTAATTTTGCCAACATTGTTATTGTTTAACACTTATACACAACCGCAAATCTAATGGACATGGACTAAAAGCCACAAAACTCCTTTGATTTCTTAGGTTTTTTTAATGTTTTTTTAATATAATTATCTTGTATTATTATAATATAAACAAGTCAACAGATGTATTATGAGACAACTACTATAAGTTTCATTATAAAAATATTTATATATATATATATATATATATATATATATTATTATATATTATTATATTTATATAGTATATACAATATAAACGAGACAAATATTAATATATTATAGTGGTCTCCAACTTGTATTATTTATTTATTTAAATGACACATTATCTTTAGTAAATCAATCATGTGACAGTTCCAGGTATGCATGTGATATCCTTACAAGGTCAACAAGGGCCGTATGGTTTTATTCTGCCATCATGCAGTGAAATTAATCCTTTGAACTAATTCTCAAGCAGCTGGACACTACACAGTCTCTCACACACACACACAGCTGCTTCCCACACTCACATGCCCCAGCATGCCCCACGCCCAGCCTTAGCAGCAGCAGCAGTCTCGATCAATCAGGCTCCTCCCATGCAGTGATTGCTAATTGATGCACTAATCCAGTCGTTAAGTACTGTGCCAAAGAGCTTGGGAGTGCGTCCAAAGTAAACACCTGCCGTCACTCATCAATGTGTTTTGCTTCTACAAAACGAATCGAAGGGGACGGTGTAGTTACAGACTTACCGTGCCTGAGAACAAACACACAGAGGAGAGGTGGCCAACATATGAGATATGATCGGTGACATGAGCACAGAATGGATTTTAGAAAAATGGCACAAGTGACAGTCAATGGGTCTGATACTTTCAGGTTAGAAAACATTAAGTGCACAGAAGGAACTGGGTAAAACTGACCAGATTCATCCAGCTGGATAGTATGCAGTAAGTCAGAGAATGAAGAGTAAAAATATCAGCATATATAAACAGGATGCTAAGATGAGGTCTAAAAAAAAGTGTCAAAACGTGACTATCCCATTGTGAGGTAAAGGATCTATTAGCAACGGGGGTTCTGTCGAAGATGCATGGATATGGATAAGGGTCTATAACAAGTCTTCTTTTTGGTTATCCCATCACACTGAATGGTTGTAGCCCCAGACGCCCACTTTCATTCAGTGGAAAAGCAAACTCTAATATGACATGAAATTACTTCTGCAATTCTCAGTGTAATCTAACCTACTTTATTCTAATGATTGTCATCTTGACATGGGTCTCTGTAGACTCTTATGGTTGCGTGTTGCCCTGAGTTGAAGGTTGCCAAATGTGACACGCTACTGCCCCCCAGTGAACCAAAAAGGTACAACATCCCATCAATATATAGGTACAATATCCTATCTGACAAGGTAAATAGGCTTTAAATGAATGAAAGAAACTGTTCTGAGCAATTTTTGGGTTTAAAAAAATAAAATAATCAGTGGATGCAATGTTCCCATTTGGGTAAAAACACATTCATGCATGTTTATAAAAACAGCCCAATGAAAGAATCCAGAACAAAAAGTAGTGTGAGAAAGAGAGAACGAACATTAATACAAAGTCCACTGAATAAATACAAATCATAATTCTACTTCACCTCTACATATTTTCAAAAATAATTATAAGCATTACATATCATAGGAACATTAAATGTTACTTTGGTTACTGTTCCCCAAGCTATGCATATATTGTTGTTTAATTTAAAGATGGGATGCACAATACATTGGTACAACATTAGTTATTGGCCCATTTTTGGTTACACTTTATTTTAGGGTGACGTAGTTACATTGTGCTAACTCAAATAAGTACTGAGTAATATTAATTAACTACATGTATGTACTTACTATAGAGAGTTACAGTTGATTTACTGTTATTACTATGGTAAGTAGTGCATGTAGTAATGTGTAACTACGTCACCTTAAAGGGGGGGTAAAATACTTAGTTTCAGTCAATCTCATGTTAATCTTGAGTACCTATAGAGTAATAGTGCGTCCTTAATATCTCCAAAAAGTCTTTAGTTTCATCATATTTATAAAATAAAAATACAGCTTTCCGATTCTAACCGGAAAAAGCCGAGGTCCTTGATTCTGGGCGTGGGCGGAGCTATAGAGTCAAGCGGGAGCGCCCGGGAAGGTTTGCTTATTATCGATCGTGGTGCGGTATGCCATATTACTATATAGTATTTGGTTTGCAAATCCAGCGACGACCTGGGTCTTGTTAATAAAACATTCGTCACTGAAATGACCAGAACACAAAACCGCACTTGCCACACTCCTTTGCTGTCCCGGAAATACAAACTGCATCCACTGCACTGTTCCAGTAACGTGTAACACTGGGTTCTTTGGGAAGCTGAACAAGGTAAACTTTCCCTCACATCCCAAAACACACTTTTTTGGAGACATTCTTGACATCAACCATTCCTAATAGCGCTGCTGATGATGATTTCCGGTAGTAGCGCGTCGATGCATAGATATTATATAGAGATATATGATGTCTATGCGTCGATGAGCGCGGTCTTTCTCTCCTCTGGTCGACGTGTGCGTGAACGCGCTTTTCCGAGAGCAATGCTCATATAAGGAGTTCCACTCTGGTCTACGTCATTAGATCTACGATAGAAAAAAACCAGCCGAAACGTGTTGCAATCCGGAAGTATGATTTTCAGCACAGAAATTCTCTGTTATTCGTTCAAAATAACTTTTCAAACTTTGGCCATTATTAGCATGAGAATCCATCTCTTTAACACTGTAAACAACTCTGAATACATGAAACACCATTGTACCCCCCCTTTAAAATAAAGTGTTACCCAATTTGTCAATTTTTTAAATCATCATTTAATTAGAATTCTATGCTAATTTATTTTACTTTTTACATTAAGATTACTTTTGCCATCATCTAACACTTTAAGTCAATCTTAAAAAAATACTAAGAATTTAATCATAATAATAATGTTAGATATAATCTTTACAAATCTAAAAACGAATATCCGTTTTTCATTATGTACATTATAATGTTGTGATGCCTAAATCAGTTTAGTTTTTAGTGTTTTATTTTTATTTGATTAAGACAATTTATCAATTTATAGGTCCATAACAAAAAAAAATTATCAGGTTATGGTATCAAGCAGAAAACAAATATCAGTGAACCCCTAATTGAAATATATTGTATTAATTTAAAGCAACAACATATTTTAAAACAATACTAAATGCAAAAACCAGCCACCTCAGCTACGTGTGCACCTGTGAATTAAATGAAGAACCTCTGCAGCTGATACTCATAATGCTGTTATTGGGCTTTTGTGTGTGGAGTTCTATTGTTCCACAAACCTGCGTGAGCTCACTTAAGACAGGCCACACAGCCTCTCGCTCACTTCCCAAAGCTTCCTGGCCAGGGCATCGTCCCGTCCGTCAGCGCTAACATTCTGCAGAGCGCAGGAAGAGAAGTAGCGTCCACTCAGAGGCTCGAGTCCCTCCTGCAAAGCACAGTATAGCGTGGTCTGCGCACCTCCCTCAGGGTCCAGGAAAAACAGCTTGGACATGATCGGGAAAACCAGCTTCTGGACCAAATTCATATTCCTACCAATCTCAGTGGCTATGACACCTATGAAGAAGAGACAATGAAGAAAATGTGGAGGAATAATAATACTTGTGACATAATGGCACAAACAAAAAACAAAGGACCACTAACCTGGATGCAGGCAATAGCAGGTGACACTCGTCCCTTCCAAGCGGTTTGCGAGCTCACGGGTAAAGAGCACATTGCAGAGTTTGCTGTGGCAGTAGGCTCTGAATGCGTGCCAGGAAGACTGACCTGTGACCAGATCCTTGTCGGTGTTGAGGAGGTTGAAGTCCACAGAACCCAGCCTATGCAGCAGGGCGGACACGATGATAACGCGGCTGTGCTCTGCCTGCTTCAGACGATCCAACAGCAACAGCGTCAGCAAAAAGTGGCCCAAGTGGTTGACGCCGAACGCCATGCCAAAGCCATCATCAGTTCTGCCTGACGTGATAACACCTAGAGAGAAAACCTCACACACTGAAATCATGTTCTTGCACATGTCCATACACCAGAATGCCTCTTTAAGTTACCTGCATTGTTAATGAGCAAGTCGAGCCTCGGTTCACTCTTCAGAAAAGTCTCAGCAAAATCACGCACTGACTGTAAACTGGCCAGGTCCAGTTGCATGAACAGTACCTCAGAGTTCCCACTTTCCTGGAGGATATACAGCAAGTTCTTTCTTTTAGACTTATCTCAGTGTAATAAGAACCGGGATGAATTGAGGTTAATGGAAGAGTTCACCTTTCTTATGTCATAAACTGCAGCTTCAGCTTTCTGTTTGTTTCGGCAGGCGAGGATCACTCGGGCCCCTCTCTTGGCCAGATCCAAGGCTGTGGGTTTTCCAATGCCTGTATTACTTCCTGCATATCGTTGCATACAGATTATTGATTGCTCAACCCTGAGACAACGTTAAATGTTCTCTGATGTACAGAAAACTACAGTAGATATAAATATGCAAATATGTAATGCATCGTATTAAAGCGTTTAAATGTTACCAACCTGTTACAATTGCTGTTTTCCCCTTTAACGTGACGCTGCTCTTAAATCTAGCTCCTTTAAACACGGTGTAATAAAGCAGTGTATATACAGCCAGCACACCGGCCAGCACTGACAACAGGATAGACATTATGTCCTTTGAGGGCGTCAATTGAGTAATGTTACAAATTTTGAAAGTTTAGCAGAGTATGTGTTTTGCTCCGTTGCTCACTCCAGACTGTTATCGTGTTTTGTTTTTTTTCAAGCGTTTGTAACGGCCAGTTTCCGGGTTTAACTTCTGACAAGCGCTGGATGGCGCCATTTCTCTACGTCATCTCAAGAAGAAAAGTCGCACTTTCTGAAGAGAATCACCCCAAGACCAAAGGAAGAGCATGAGAATTTATACTTAAAATAAGCCCGTTTTAGTACCACAAAAATGTCCCATAACTTTACCTGTCATTTTTATTTTAAAAAGCTCAATACCCACTGTGAAATGATTAGATCTTATATGTTATAATATGTTCTTAACAAAAATGAAATATTTCATTTTATTTATTTATTTATTATTAATATTATGCCATGACCCATTACATTATCACACACTACCCCTAAAACACCTTTCCTCAGACCATACCTCAACACTTGTGAAATGTGAATGTTATAACCTTAACGCAGGCTCTGATGTGTGGCAGTTTTTATTTGATTTTTTTGTAAAAACAAACAGAAACAACAGAAATTGTTTTTAAAAAAATGATAATTTTCCAATTTTAACTAATTTGAAGCAACTTGCTGCTGTGTGTATAAATATAGTTGTTTTGTCAAAAATGTATGATTTTTTTCTGATCGTGATGAATCAGTAGATGAAGCTGAACATCAGTTGAATTCAACATGCAGTTTAAATTAATTCCTTCCTTAAAGTGAATAGATTTGACAATATTTATCGTAAATAAATAATTTTTCATTTAATCATAATGAGTGACAAGTAAGGAAAATCAACATCTTACCCAACGTGAAAACACCCTATTTTGTCTTTGTACTCACAAACCACTTGAAATCAACTCTTTTTAACAATAGGATGTTTTGGTGCTAATGAACGTTAACATTTTGGCCATTTTACAAAGTTAGTTTCAAACTACACTGCATGCATCAAACACACTCTCACAATGGTTGGTTTTCATGTGTGTACCCTTTATTGATCTCTTTTGCACAGACTGCATCATGACAGTGATGAGAAGCAAAGCTTAAATCACACCACTGTGCCGCTCACAGAATCAGTCTGCTTAAATTCTTCCTTTTCTTTCAAATCGATGGCATGCAGGAAGAAGAAAGCGTTGTAAACATTTGCCGAATGCACCAGACGTTCAGCCTGTGCTGAGCTTGCTGGTATCGGAATGAAGGGGTGGAGGTGAGGAAGAGGAGGAGGAGGCGGGGGAGGGATGAAGGGTGCTGGGCGAGTCGCCCTCACTGCTGAACCCGGCGGAGGGACTGCACCTGGAAGGTCTGAGCGTGGGAGCCCCACTCCCTGTAGTGTTTGTACTCGCCGCCATGGTGGTCACACTCCATGATGTACTGGTAACCACGGTAGCCGGGGTACTGGTAACAAACCCAGCTAAATGCAGTGAAACACATGACAAATGCAAATTGAGATCTCTAGTTTAAAATTCCAAGTATTTCAAATATTGCAAGGTTACAGCCAATGTGCCCTCTAATTGTTTTTTTCTTGCGGAGCAAAACCTCTTTCTATAAGACAAACGATTCGGCCATCTGAGAAAAAACATTCCTTATACCAGACCTGTACAGTGTACACTCAAAAGTGTTTACATCATACTGTAACTTTAAAGTCTGCATGACATGGAAGTTGCGTTAGGCTTTTTTTCCCTATCATAACATATATCTGTGGTTTGCTATTGGTGGACCTCATGTGTCATGGACCACCAAGTCAAAAATAAATCATTTCGGAAAACAAGCCGTTAATTTAGAAAAAAATTAAGCACATTTTAAGGTTATCTGAGTTTTTTTATTTTTTTACAGTGGTGTGTTAACTGTGTATAGGCCTACTCTTCCTTCAGCGTGGCATTTTGTTTTTTCATCAGAGGTGCGTGGCCATGCACGTGTGCAGCTTAGAGGGAACACTGGTTACAGCACCAGATGCTAATGCCTTATAGAGAGAGAGAGAAAAGTATGGTACTCACGCCCCACTTTGCACCTGCATTGATCCGATCTCATTGGAGGGCCAACCCATGGCCTTGAGAGAGGGGTAGTCGTCAGTTATCTCCCACTGGTGTCCGATAAAGTTCTCCCGCTCAAAGACGGTAATCTTTGACTCCTTGTGGTTCTGCGTAGATCATAACAGCGGAAGAGATTGTGTTTTATTTGGAGAGATGGTTAAACCATTTCGCCACTGATTAGTTGTTATGGTTTCAGACTCACAGCAGAGCAGATTGGCCGGAAGGACATTAGCCTCTCGATGTGGTAGGCATTGCTGCCGCTCCAAGACTCCCAGCGAGGGTAGTCACCTCTCTCCAAGATGAACTGCTGCCCACAGAAGCTGGAGTGTTCGTAGCCCACCCAGCTGTTCAAATATACACATGCTACATAAACAGTGTGTGTGTGTGTGTGTGTGTGTGTGTGTGTGTGTGTGTGTGTGTGTGTGTGTGTGTGTGTGTGTGTGTGTGTGTGTGTGTGTGTGTGTGTGTGTGTTCCTGGTAAACCCCACGTTATGGGGACAAAATGTCCCCACGAAGAAGCAATATCTGAAAAAAATGATTGTCCTAATGGGGACATATTTTTGGCGGGACCCATGAGGAAAACAGTTTATAAACAGTTTTATAAATGTTTTTTGAAAATGTTAATATGCAGAAAGTTTTCTGTGATGGTAAGGTTAGTGTAAGGGGATATAATATACAGTTTGTACAGTACAAAAATCATTATGTCTATAGAAAATCCCCATAAAACACGGAAATGGTAATGTAAAATTTATAGATTATATTAATATTACTTTATATTTTACACACAAAGAATATTACATAGTATTCAAATTATAAAAAAATGACACAATATTATTAATATTATTTAAAATATATTGTTTTTAAAGTGAAAATACTTATCTCTTAGGGGTTAAACGGTAGTACTTCCAAATAATTAGCATGATACGGCAACAATTGAAGTCTAGAATGGTCTCATTTAGATACCTATGTGTTTGTGAATGCATGACTTACGCGCCACACTCCACTTTCAGAGAGCGGGCAGTGTCCATGCCACATTCCATTATGTTTTGACAGGCTGAGGTGAACTCCACGCGCTTGCCTTGGAAGTTCTCTTGGTCATAGACTGTGAGCTGCACATATTCACAGAGACAAAAGAGATGTGATTCAGATAATTCTATAACATTTTGTATTGTGACCGGCATTACTTCATAGACATTAAGTTACTTGCCTTCCATGGCCCCATTGGCATGGGATTAGTCAGAGCCATCCTTGAAGATATCTCAATGCTGATAAACCTGAACAATACAGAAAAAACATGCATGGGTTCTATATAATTTATGTTAACTCTACAAGTGGCCTAGGGATAAAAAAAATGTGGCAGCCAACAAGTTAGACCTTGCCGCTGTTTTATCATCCAAACATAACAGGATAAAACCACAGCTTACTGAAATATACTGATTTATAGCCAAAACATTATATACATATTTTAAAACCCGCATATATTATATCAGCAACTTCGAAAAGATCAGATTTATAATTTAATATCAAGATTGTCTAAGGTTGTACGTTATGCAAAGCTTTAATGCCTATTTTTTCATTGTAATTACATTTTTTAAATATTTTAATTTAGTCACTAACTTTATATATTTTTTTTTTCTGAAATGCCCATATTGACAAAAAAAAAATCATGTATATTTTGACAAAGACACCCACATTTGCTATGTTTGTTTTGGGGTTTTCAATTGTGCATATGTGCGCCCCTCCCATAGAGTTCAGCAGATCAGAAAAGCACACCAAAAGATGACCGCAGAGGCTGAAAGGACAAACATGAAGGGCTTACCTGACCTACCCAATAAATAGCTGCAAGTACCCGGAGTCCCACACAACGGTCTCCAGACCTCCGACTAAGGGCTCTATTTATATGTAGCATGACAGAAAGGGAAGATTGGCCACAGGGCAGGCAGGAGTCAGCACTTTGCCTCAGGCCTCATTGTTTTGGACTGAGCCTTTGGCTTTACCCAGCTCACAATGCCATCTGCCGTAGCCAGGGAGGCATCGTGCCTACTGGCATCTGCCACCGGAGTGGATGCCAGGCATGTGATTCCATGCATGCTTTTACATATGACCGGAGTGTATGGCAAAGCACACATGCTTGCAGAAACACAAGCAAGCTGTTTCGACTTGAGATCATTCCAGCAAAGACAACACAAAGATGCACTGAGGTATGCATTCAAGGTTTCTTTCAAGCCAAAAATGCTTGGTACAAACTTTGCAAACTAGGTATCCTTAAATATTAAAAACAATGGTTTTTAACAATTACCTATCATTAAAAGGAAATTTTTAAGCTGCTTTGAGACCCTTCTGCTCTCCTCTCAGCGCAGTGGCAGCTACAGAATGTTTCAACAACCCACTTCCACCTGCCTTTACATACTCGCCCACATACAGACGCTCTCCCTCACATATGCATACACACGCAACAGGCCCTTACAAGCACATCCATTCAACATCCATGTCCTGCCCACTCCTTTGACTTTATGCAAAGCAGGCGGCATGGCTGGGGCCCAGTCGGTCTAGGAGGTGCATGACTAAGTCAAAAGAAGTGTGTGAATTATGGCATTCAAGTAAATAAGAAGATTGATTCATAATTTTGCTGATTTTGGGGTTTCAGTATAGCTCTACGAAGAGAAGTATTTTTGATTTGTCGATGGTCATATGTGTATGATTGTGCAAATAATTAAATGCATCGCTATTTATGTTTTGTTTAATATTTAATAGTCAGGAAATGTAGAGTACCTAAATGCACACTTGTGGAAACTTTTCCTACAAACTTTATAAGCTCCAAAATCCTTGACAACATAAATATATAACCGTAACCATGCAGAAAACTGCTGAAGCTTCACACAACGGCAACAAGTCCTCTTTCTCTCAATGGAGAGGTCTGTGGCCAGTCTACTGAGGTCAGCACATTGCTAGCCATGCTATAGAGAGCGAATGAGTGTGTGTGTGAGAGAGTGGTGAAGAGATAGGGGCTGTGGAGTGCCACGCTTTTTGCTGATGGAGGTAGACATCAGACATCCAGTTGTAACCTGGAACAAAGCAATGAGCAGAGTCAGCAGGGTCACATAGATAAGCCTCCACTCCAAGCCCCTCCAAACGGCCATCACTTTTATCCAATAGCCTGGTCTCATTTTGCTTTAGAAGTACTGCTGGCACATATATATATGTATATAGAACCCATCCGAAGCCTGAAGCCCTTGTACATTCATTCTGACTGCAAAAGTTTAGGTGAGATCTGATTGGTCATTTCAATCATTTCAGAGTGACCACCCTTTAAATAAGTTTGTTATGATAGATAGATAGATAGATAGATAGATAGATAGATAGATAGATAGATAGATAGATAGATAGATAGATAGATAGATAGATAGATAGATAGATAGATAGATAGAAACGAGCTTGTTGCTTTATAGAAAAGACCATTTAAAAATGTCACATGATTGCTTTTCAAAAGTTGCTAATGATTTCTGTACAAATGTGTTCTAAAAATAGCACAGAAGAATTGAGTGTAACATTCCAGAATTAATCTTGATTCAGTCTTTCATTTATGCTCAACTTCTCTCTGTTCTGTCGTTTGCAGCTTCGGCCATGTCACACACTGCTGTACAAGGAAGTATGGGGAGTCGCTTTTGCAAGGAAATGAGCTCCCACAGAGTATGTCAAACCTGTCCCATCATGCTCTTATCAGATTCTCTCTTTTTCCTCTAATATTGCCATTACACGTGTTTTGTACAAGAAGTACTCGCTGAATTATTTGCCTTTACTGTGTGATCTCTCTGATCAGATATATCTGTTTGAGTACGAGAATTTCCAAGGGAGAATAATGAAGCTGAGTGGAGAAAGCCGTAACGTTTGTGACAAGGGGCTAAGCCGTGTGGGCTCCATCAGAGTGGAGTGTGGGCCGTAAGTATACTCATCTCACAAATCATATGCATAATATGATTTGTCGCATATGGGTCAGTCATTTTTTTAAAGGGGTGGTATAATGCCCTTTTCACAAGATGTAAAATCAATCTCTGATGTCCCCAGAGTGTGTATGTGAAGTTTTAGCTCAAAATACCCAACAGATATTTTTATTTAGCATGTTAAAGTTGTCACTTTTTGAGGGTGAGCAAAAAGCACAGTTTGTGTGTCTGTCCCTTTAAATGCAAATGAGCTGCTGCTCCCGGCACAGAGGGCGGAGCTACAACAGCTCGTTCATAGGCTAGCAGCTTCATTACCTCACACAGACATGCACTGGAAATTTCAAAAACTTTTAGAATTTATGTTCAAACTGGTGTCAAAAAGATGGAGAGACTCAAGAAGAAGTGACAACATGTAGACAACATTTCTGAATGGTTAGTAGATTAATTTATGTATTTTATGTGTAGTTATCTTCTAGTCGTTGATTAGCATATTCTGTCTTGATAATCTATAAATCGTGTTCCGGGGGCGGGGTTTATGTCAATTTTAGGGTTGGTGATGTCACTAATGGGATGAATGTTGTGTAGTCCCTATCAGCTGTTGTTTTTCTTAAAAAGCTATTTCTTTAAAAGAAAATATCTCCATTTGCTTTGAACATTGAGCGTCGTAACTCTGCAGATGTTGTTTATGCTCAAACAGCAACATTACACACTAACTAAAGTTAGAAAAGTGAAATCATAATCAACCAGCTCTTTAAAGAGACTAATACTTTAATTGAGCAAGGATGCATTACAAGTGACTTTCAAGTTTCCACAAAAATATTAAGCAGCACAATCTTTTTCAACATTAATAATAATAGGAAATGTTTCTAGAGATTCAAATTAGCATATTTTAATGGTTTCTGAGGATCACATGATACTTAAGGCTAGTTATTTTAACATTTAAATAATATTTCACAATATTACTATTTTTACTGTATTTATGATCAAATAAAAGCAGCCTTGGTGAGAAGAGGCTTCTTTCACAAACTTTCTTTCATCCTTGATTCCTATTTTCCATGGTGCGAATATAGTCCAAATTATTTAAAAATGTACAATTTATTTCCTTAATCCTTTTCAAATGTTTCTTATCTGTCAATGGCATAAAAGAACTTGGAAAAAAAATTGGGGGAAATTTGAAGAAATTTGAACTTTTTGGGGATTTTAAAATATTTATTCCATAGTGTACATGTAAAAAGACCTGTGGTAAATGGTAAATTTGCCCTCTGTCTTGCAGATGGGTAGGTTTTGAGCAACAGAATATGACTGGTGAAATGTTCATGCTGGAGAGGGGCGAATACCCTCGATGGGACACTTGGTCTAACAGCTATCGATGTGATCGCCTCATGTCTGTCCGGCCCGTCAAGATGGTGGGTGAACATTATATCAGTCCATTTCCCATTTTATCACAAAACATAACCAATTAATAATAGGACAACCATATAAACCGCCTTAACTGTTTCTTTCTCCATGTAGGACCCCCAGGACCATAATATCTGTCTGTATGAGTGCATGAACTTTGAGGGTCGTAAGATGGAGGTGTCTGATGAGGACATCCCAAGTTTGTGGTGTTATGGCTTCCAGGACAGAGTCGCCAGCATTCAAGTAAATGGTGGAACGTAAGTGATTCACCATTTCTTATATTTACTATTACAAAAGATGAAGAGTATCTAGCCATTTGATATTATCTCATGAATTACCATATGCTATGTTCGTTCCTACTGTAGGTGGGTTGGATACCAGTACCCTGGCTACCGTGGATATCAGTACCTGTTTGAATTTGGATCCTATAAACACTGGAACGAATGGGGTGCCAATCACCCCCAGATCCAGTCTGTGCGCAGAGTGAGGGACATGCAGACGCATCACAGAGGCTGCTTCGAGATGGCATAAGGAATGACACGTGGCATGGACAGGTGGATACAACAAGGCCCTGCAGGGAAAATCTGTGGAATGTAAAAAAATAAATAAATCATCCTTCATAATTAAAAGAGCAGCTTGGATAGACATTAGGAATGAACGATCATGTGTCACGGCTGGTTGCAGAACCACTTCTAAGTATGGCAAATCCATACATCTAACCCCTCAGTTAAAAAAAGTAAAGAAAAACTAAGGTAGTGCTTGTAATCATTCATCAGTTTTGTTTGATAGTTTTGCATCATTATGTGTTTCTTTGCTCTACCTAAACTCTCTTTGCCTTTATTACTTTATATAAGAATACAGTCATGGCCAAAATTGTTGGCACCCCTGGTAAATATGATCAAAACTGGCTGTAAAAAATAAATCTGCATTGTTTATCCTTTTGATCTTTCATTCAAAAAATTGCCAAAATTCTAACCTTTCATTGAAGCAAGAGAATTGAAAGTGGGGCTAAATCACATTATGAAATAAATGTTTTTCTCCAAAACATGTTGGCCACAATTATTGACACCCTTTTATTAAATACTTTTTGCAACCTCCTTTTGCCAAGATAACAGCTCTGAGTTTTCTCCTATAATGCCTGATGAGTTTGGAGAACACCTGACAAGAGATCAGAGACCATTCCTCCATACAGAATCTCTCCAGATCCTGCAGATTCCCAGATCCATGTTGGTGCTTCTTCTCTTCAGTTCAGCCCACTCATTTTCTATAGGGTTCAGGCCAGGGACTGGGATGGCCATTGCAGATCTTGGTTTTGTGCTCAGTGACCCATTTTTGTTTTGATTTTGATATTTGTTTTTGGATCACTGTCCTGTTGGAAGATCCAAACATGGCCCGTTATAAGATTTCTAGCCCCGGCTGTTAGGTTTCGATTTTTTATCTGTTGGTATTTGATCCAATCCATGATGCCATGTATCTGAACAAGATGTCCAGGACCTCTGGCAGAAAATTAGGCCCACAGCAGTAAAGATACAGCAGAGTATTTCATTTTACACATGGGGTACTTTTAGCTAATTTTTTTGGTTTTTGCCATGGTTCAGATATTCAATCACTTTCAAATATGTGTATAATTTTTCCTAATTTATTATGCATACACATAGGCTATATATACACACATACATATATAGCCTATATATATATATATATATAATGTGTATACATATACATATATATAGGCCTATATGTACATCACACACACACACGGCCTATAATATATTTATGTACATTATTATTTTATATTTATTGCTAAAAAGCTTAATCATTTTACGGTTTTCCTCCAA
Organism: Phoxinus phoxinus; assembly: GCF_949152265.1. Classification (NCBI taxonomy): domain Eukaryota; kingdom Metazoa; phylum Chordata; class Actinopteri; order Cypriniformes; family Leuciscidae; genus Phoxinus; species Phoxinus phoxinus. The sequence continues at coordinate 26,253,331 of NC_136879.1, read as the reverse complement.
GAAAAGAGCAATAAATGCAAGTTGTCCATACAGTGCGTGAAACAGACATTTACTTTAAAAAAGAAGCGGCTTGAGTGAACCGTCTGCCCACTTCCTTCCGCACTTAGTTAATACTGCTCAGCTCTCTCGGGGTTTGCTCGATTACATGAAGTGGTTGCTCTAATACCTTCAGCTGCAGACAAACATGCAGATTACAGAGCGAGAGTCCCTCGCCTTAGGAAAGGAGTAGCTAAAATACGGTAACATAACATCCTTAGAAGACAGACTGGCTGGGGGAGGTGAATGCGCTATTCTTGTATCAGTAAAGAGCCTGCGTTAAATAACCAGGACGCATAATACAGCAGAGGTGAGGCAAACCAACGGCCCTTGCCAGAAAGGTTGGTGCGAAGACCGCAACTCGTGCACGAACAACAACAGCAGCAGCAGCAGCATCTTATCGCATTTAGACATGAAAGTGAAGCAAGGCTGCGACGCGGGTGTCCTGAATACGACTGAAGAGGATTTGTTAAAAAACACAGAAATAACGCCGGATGATGTACTCGGGCTGCAGAAGATCACAGACAGTAAGTTCAGTAATATCAATGCCACTCTCAAACAGGAAGCTTCCGAAAACAATCGACTGACGAGCTGCTCTGCTAGCTCACAGTCACACTGTTGCACATATTTTACCAGTGCGAAACGGCACGTTCAGTCATGCGGTTCTTTTTTTTTTTCAGTCTCGCGCCGTGACATTCTAGTACGAAACTTCATTTAGAATAGAGCGTCATCGTTTAAAATGTGACGTCGATGTAACGTTTTCATTTAGCGCGTAGGCTACGTCTTTGTACGGTCCTCTTTTTTGGTCGAACGAACCCAGTGATAGGCTATCTATCTATAATATAGCCTATACTTAGTTCAATCGGCCTTGGTAAATAAACACTATGGATTTCCAATGTACTGCTTGTTTACAATGACGACGTAGTAAGTTTACTGATGAACGGGCTGAGCATCGAGAAATATAGGCTATATCATTTAAAATATATATATATTAAATACTGAAACTGAGTAGGCTAACGTTAAGTTTTATTTTAACGTAAAACGAAATATGTAATCATAGTTGTTTGTTTAGCATGTAGGCTACTATGGCTATAGTTAACTTAAGGCCAGTTTTTATAGGTTTGCATTTGTCACCTCTAAAAATCTGTGAAAAGTAATTAAATATATAGGAATGATCTTCTAGAATCTGAATAAAATATTTTAGGATTAGAGGATGATTTTAATACATTATTCAATCACTGATAATGAATGTTTACATTTCCATGTAAGATTAAGCAAGTTATTATTACTAACTTGCTGAACCTCCTTAATCATACAGCAAGATGAGGTTTACTTAAAACAGGCTTATGTTATGTGTGTAACTTTGTGCCACACACAGATAAATGCACAAGATAATTTCTTCCAATAATGTTGCCGGATATATTCTTTCTGAAGCAGCATACAAAAAAAAGAGCATGTTTCGTGTACATATCACATTGTTAAACAAGTGGCAGGGTTATTATAGTTAACTAAAACCATTAAAAAAATGTATTTAGTTTAACTCCATGTAAAATTACCAAAGCTAAAATGGAAATTATATATATATATATATATATATATATATATATATATATATATATATATATATATATATATATGTAAACTAAAAGTTTGACCAAAAATAAAAGCAAAACAGAAAATAAAAAAAGAAACTAGCCTAATTTGAATTATTAATACAAATCTATAATAGTATTTCATTAATCAAATAACACTGACATGTGGTTAATGATACAAATTTCAATGAAACGAGGAACAACCATGCATGCATTACATAATCAGATCAATCCGATGATGATTGAAGATATTTGTTGAGGATCAATCATACTGCATTGTGTTAACATTTGATATGACTAATAATCATCTGAATACCTTTAAAAAGGAATTAAATTGCTGATTTGGTTTAACTGCTTTTACTTATTTAATAACAGTTTGATTACAGTTTAAAATAGAGCATTGTTGGGTTTATGACCTTTGACCAATAAGCATTCATCACCTCATGCAAAGGAACTCCGATGCTAAACTTTAGTATGACTGGATGACTCTTGTGAGCTGGTGTTTTGACCTTTTTTTGATAATGTCTTGTCTTGCTTGTTGATCCTGCATGCAAGACATTATATCTGGCACTAAAACAAATATACCTGATCAGAGATCAGATCTGTGGATGAATGCAAATGCTCACTTTCTACTGATACAACAGTTTTACGGAGCTGGCACTGCCAAAACTGACTGATAGACATTTGCATTCCTGTTACACTTCTCACAGTCCATAAAGAATGTTTCACTTGACATAACAGCCACCATTTCTTGTTGTGAGCCATTAGCTCTGAAATGCGAGTGGTTTACGGTTGAAAAAATCAACAATGTATTCTTATCCTCTGAGCTGTGAGTTAAAACATCTCTTTGAATAAATATATTTACAAATGCACAGAAGAAATGCCTGAGAGAAGTGCTAAGATATCGCATTCAGATGCCACTCTTCTTCTAAATGGGAGAAAATCTGGTGTCTGGCTAATCACTTGGATTAGTGCTCTAAAAATAGAAGCTGCTCTTGTTTAAGGATACAGGCTGCTATTCTGGGGAAGGTGGACAGCATGCTTGCTTTGGATTCATTATTATTTACAAATTGCATTTTTGTCCTCTTTATCTAATGTCACTGTTATAAACAAGAACACAGAGTATGTTAATGGATGAAGTGATAAATAGTATAAATATAGTTATGTTAATAAGTGTTTCAATTTCATTAGGGAAGTGGATTGGCTTTTTAGCAAATGGTTACATGACATCCTCCTATAATCTTTTGATTAACTGCTCAATTTGGCGCTTTACTTAGAGTGTTTGGAAGCATTACTTCATAAAGAATGAATTATGGTGTTTAGATACGCACATTATGCCTCATAAATCTAAATTAACCTGTGTGGTCTTGTAAATGGATGCTGTTTCGTTCATAATTTGTGTTTGTTATACAGAGCAGTTCCTTTTGTTTACCTTACAATAACAGGTGGTAGTTATTCTGGATTGGTATCAAAAGATATGTTGCTAGGTGACCGCATTAGAAGCAGTGAAGTGCGGCACCATGGTGGTTTGGAAAGCTACATTGACACTTGCCTGCCACACAGCTCTGATAAGATTTTTTAAAGAATTGCACATTTGACATTTTGTCAGATAATCACACAAATAGGCTATCGCGTAATATGAATGATTAACCTGGCTACATTAGGTTTCACAAGAAAAGGCCATCTTTAAGGATCAGAGAGAAATGACTCCTTATTTGCACTTTTTTTTTACAGTTCACGATGTAAAGCAGATGCACACCAGGTGCTTTATAACTTAATATAAAAAGCTAAAAAATAATTGATTGCATTTATGATGCCTCCACCAAGACATCGGGGTTATGAAAACTAGATAACAGCATATTATATTATATTATAATATTATATTATATTATATGATGCCTAAATGAAGTTTAAATTACTGAGATTTACACTTCTAAAAATACACTATGCACGGTCTCTGTTCAATTGTATTCTCCCTTCACCTCTCAATTTTCCTGACTATATGTATTTTTGCACTCAAACTCACACACAGTAGTGTTACCTCACGTAGATTGGTCCCACTGTGTGGCAATTCATGAGGTTAAGTAAACCGAGCAAAACAAAAAACATTTCCATGAACAAGTTCACCGAGAGCTATAAAAGTGTTGATATATCAAGTATGTTTTGTGGTATTGGCAAGTGCATTAAAAACACCGGAAAATATGCAAGGTATCCGTTTCGTGTCTATTCAAGTTTCAGTGTTCTTCTCTGAATTGGCTCTCGTGCTCCGAGAAGGTGTCAATATCCGCGGGACATGTTTGAAAACGTAAATCTTTGGGGAAAAAATATATTTATGATTAAATCTGAAAGATTTCTGTTTCTCCATTCACCGCTACGCAACTACCACTTTGACGCTTAAAAAAGTTCATAAAGAGATCGAGATTTAGTCCCAATTTTCTGAAGAGACATGATCGCTTTATATGATGGACAGATTGAATTTTTTATGCACATATAAACATTTATCAACTCACACATCAGCCGTGGAAAACGGAAGCACAAGCATGTTCGCTCGATGTGCGAGAACCAATGAGGTTCATTCTCATGTTACGCAGCACATTTGAGCTTCCTCAAGAACCAATGAAGTTCATTCTCGCACGTCAAACAGGTTCGGTTGAGATTCTGTTTATGTTTGCTGATCAATGTTTAAATGTGAATTTTATCGGATACTGTCTCACAGGAAGGAAGAAATACACTCATTTCAATGTCATCCTAGCAGAGATGGACCTCTCAAAATTTAGAGTTGTCCTAAATCCCCTTAGTATCTACCAATCTGCTCCATGTGATGGGGAACAATGTAAGCTTCTTAGGTAGGCTATAATCCGTCCCAGGTAGAAGAGGGCTGACACAGCTGCTCCTCGCACCTCATATGCCATGGGAGTTTGGCATGGAAAAGGAGACGAATGCTAAAGGGCATGATAAGAGTGGCTGGCCCAAACTTTTTCCAACACTCCAAGACACAAATAAATCTCCATTTATAGTGAGTGAACACCAAAAAATATTTGGACAGTTAAAGGTGCATTGTGTAATATTTAGGAGAGATCAGAAATATCATATACATAACTATGTTTTCAGTGGTGTAGACCTTACTTAATTTACCGTTATGTTTGAATTACCTTAGATGAGCCAGTATCTACATACACCACGGGTCACCTTACATTGACATGTTTCAACAGTAGCCCTAAATGGACAAACGCGTTTCGTAACTATGTTGTTCTTCGTGCAAATAAGCTAGCTAAAGTCAGCGAATAAAACACAGACACAATGATGAACAAGTAACGATAATATTCTCAAAACCATATCGTTTTACTGAATAATCAAGTAAACCTAATTTCTTAATTTATCTTTGTAAAGAAACCTCATTGCTTAACTGGCTACTCTCTGCTGTCTCAGAAGATGACATCTTTTCCTGCCGGCCACCGTAACTTCTGCTGGGTGCAATTCGCAACCTCACCACTAGACTATAAATCGCTATAAATTACACATTTACACTTACAAATACCATTGCATTAGATTTTCAAACTGGGGCCCAAGGACATACACACACACACACATATATATATATATCCTATATATATGTATATACATACACGCATACTAAAGCAAATTATTATAATATTACATGGAAAATAATATTATAAAACGTAACAAAATATCCAAACAGCTGTCACTCCTTTTACACAAAATGAGCAAACACACTGTTATGGCAATCTTAAGTTAAAAACCAATAGAAAATGTTGAAAATGAAAAAAGCACAATGTGTTTAATAATGTTTGTCTGATGGTATACTTCCCATTGTTCTGGCAGTATTTCTAAACAGTATCAGTCTCTGCAGGCAGGTAATGAATCGAGTAGGTGTATGGTCATCATCAATGTCATTTCCATACAACATCAGAGAGAACAGAAATAGCTCTTTTTGTCCCTGCAGTCTATCACACAAGGTTATGGCTCTCAGCGTTGCTCAGCCCTGAGGCATATCTTTGATAGCTCACTTGATGCATGTGACCTATGTCACGCACACATACCCAGTGTTAAAATGTGGTTAGCTTTATATTTTAAAAAGTTGTGACAAGTCTGGAGAGAATCACATCCATGTTAATGTTCCATTCACATTTCATTATCTTACAAATGTTGATGTAATGAGAGTCATAACTGAGGCACATCTTGAACCGCTGCGGTTGGGTCTTGTTTTCATAGATTACCTCTGCGGTCCAGAGCAGAACATACACAAGATTGACTTCACCAGGTTCAAAATCCGAGACATGGAGACTGGCACAGTTCTTTTTGAGATCACCAAACCCCCTACAACAGGTAAGACAAGGACCAGACCTCTTAAATTCACTTGCTCACTCCACCTACACAGGCTGCACATCTAAATGCAAGGCTTGTCTTGATTTTTTTTTTTTTTTCGCCTTAAAGCCCTGATTTCCATTTAGATGCAGCTCGCTGCACAAGAGCCCTTCAAAGGCTCATTTGATAATGCCGACCCCTTTCTGATTCACAGAGAGTGGGGAGGACAGAACAGACTTTGACCAGAACGCCGGACGCTTTGTGCGTTACCAGTTCACCCCCGCCTTCCTCCGACTACGCCAGGTTGGCGCCACGTAAGTGCAATCAGTGACAGGATTACACTTGATCTTAAATTGCAAGCTAAAATTAGCCTGAAATCACACTTGAGTCTGTTTGACTTAATCTTTAAAGGAGTCATTTCACAATGAATAAAAGTTTGAGATAAATTGGTTAATTGTACTATGAAAACATGCCGTTTCAACAACTTAAAACTTCCTTCCAAGTGAAAAAAAGTCCATGTTAGACAGATGAATACTTGAACAAATTGACCCGTCATGTCACAGGGGAGAAAGTAGGATAGTTCCCTTTGTACCTCTGAGTTTTAGAAAAATGGGCGATGAAATTGGCAAGTGGAATTTGCATGCTTAGCCATTCCCCCGTATATACGGTTATATAAGATGGCGGCATGCATCCGCTCATCAGATTGGTTACAGACAGCGATCACTCACCGATAAAAGAGCATTGAAAATAGAAGATCTCTCTTGCGGGATAGTTTACGGTCTCACTCAATAGCAGACATCTGCAGGGCGACACCTAATACCTTCACGAGATTCTATAATCTCTGGGTGGAGCCAGTTTCTTCCCGCGTGTTGGGTAGTACAAAAAGGTGAAGTGTGGGAAGACCACATGGGTATTTCCACATATACCTCCCTTTGGGTAGGATGTGGCCTCCGCAGCATCCCTCTCAACCTGGACACGCATCCCCAGCATTAACCACTGGTCGTGGCTGTAAAAAAAAAAAAGGAAAAATGAGCCGAAGCACTCTTTTCCATTAAGAACATAGAGAAACAGCCGTTACATGGGGCGTTGGGAAGGTTAAGATCGGGCAAGGACATTTGGTAGCTGGTACGCTACAGCTTGCCGGCATCTGCTTCGCCAACACTCGTAACGCAGTTCAGTCGTTGTGGCACTTTCCATAGGGACCCTTAATGTCAGTCGACATAACGTAGAACGTGACTGACAGAAAGGGAACGTCTCGGTTACTGTCGTAACGTAACCCTCGTTCCCTGATAGATTTTGATTCATTTTGATTGAAATAACTTTTTATTTTGATAAAATTTTATGATAAAATTTTATGAATAAAACAGCTTGAAAGCATACTGAAAAAAAGGGAAATAACCTTTTAAACATGAGATAAGATATTTCATCTTATATAGAACCTTTTTGGCATAAAGTGTTCTTTAAAATTGAGCCACGAACCCTAAGGTTCTACTGTACATAGAACCCCATTGAATCTTTGGAATCTTGTGCACTATGCGTTTTATCTCCATCCAGAACATGGCAGGAATTTCATTGCTAGATACTACATAGCCTTAAATGTGTCCTTTCCTGCCTCCACAGGGTTGAGTTCACTGTAGGCGATGTTCCAATCAACAACTTTCGTATGATTGAGCGGCACTATTTCCGTGGGCAGCTGCTGAAGAGCTTCGACTTTGAGTTTGGCTTCTGCATCCCGAGCAGTAAGAATACCTGCGAACACATCTATGAATTCCCACCTCTCTCTGAAGACATAAGTAAGTCATGAACTTTTTTATGAATTCCGAGTGTGACTTAATAACTATAGGTTGGTTTGTGATCTTGTGGCAGGACATAATACAAGTGACATTGTGTTTCTTGCATCCCTCTACAGTGCGTGAAATGATCCTTCACCCATATGAGACACAATCCGACAGCTTTTACTTTGTGGACAACAAGCTAGTAATGCACAACAAGGCAGATTATTCCTATAACGGTGGACCGTAGGAAGTTCTTTTCACCATTTGCAGAAATCTGCATCCAGTGGACTGGCGTAGGAACATCTACTGAAAGTGGCATCTAGGCATCTAATCTTGTATGTGATGGTGCATTGGTTAAAAAAAAAATCTCAGGATTTGTGTGTGTGCATATTTGTGCGTGTGTGAGACAGAGAGAGAATGTTATTCTAAGAACGGGCCTCTACTACTTGTTTTCTCCTTCGAATCTTTTAAAGTGTGTGATAATTGTGTCTCTCATTGAGTACATGAGTGTGCCTGTGCACATGTGCATTAATTGCATGCTCTGTTTTTTATGTATTTTTCAAAGCCCAAAGCCAAATGATTTGTGACTAAATGTTCATACAGTGAGTAACATCACTCAAGGCTTCTGATGCATAAAAAGAGGCTCATGTAGAGTGAGGTGCAGTGTGTTTGAACCTTTAAACGAAGGAATATTGTCAGGAGCTGTGCAAGGAAATGTGTATTTTTGCCCTGACATTGCACCCACTGCCTTTTTAGATTCTCTGAAAGGCCCTGATTTTCCTTAACTTTTCTCATTTTCCTTTTTGAATACTTATAATTTGGTCAATGATGATGTAAATCTGTGTTATTTATATTAATATGCTCTTATTTATATTGATATACATTGTCAAACATATTTTTAATAGCATCTTTTGTCAGAAATAGTTATATAATATAGTATAGTTATACCATTATGTGTAATTGTTTCATGGAATTTAACTAAAAAAGAGAAAAATAAAAATTCCAGTGCTTGAAATCATGTTTGATTCAATTTATTGCTTTTATTCATGACTCCTGCATAGTGTAATAGATAAAGCAATGCTTAAATCGTACACTACTGATTAAAATTTTGGAAATCTCAAGGCTGCCTTTATTTTATCAAAAATACAGTAAAACAGTAATTGTAAAAAAAAAAAAAAAGTTTAAAATAACTTTTCTATTTTAATATAATTTTAAATAGTAATTTATTCCTGTGATGGCAAAGCTGAATTTTCAGCATTACAGTCTTCAGTGTCACATGGTTCTTCGGAAATCATTCTAATGTGCTGATCGATGCTCAGGAAAGATTTCTTATTATTAATGAGCAGTGTTGTGGAATGTTACATTAAAAAGTAATGCATTACAATATTACGTTACTCCTTAAACAGTAATTTAGTTACTTTTATGGAAAGCAATGTTACGTTACTTTTGCATATGCTTGATTTATTGCAAAAAATATCAAATAGTGTATTTGTGTAATTTAACATAATTCATTATTGCTGGTTTGCGTAATATTCTGAGTTTGCATTGTTTGTATTTATTTTTTAGGAACACTGAATCTGTTTTTGTGTAAGTGAGATGAGTAAATGCAGGCGCACATTTAATATAGATACAATAATCATTGTGTTATCACAGCGTACACAACGCCTCTTCCTCTTACTCCCGATTTCTCTCAACATGGGGACAGAAATGACAGTCAATAATAGGGAAAACAAAGCAATTACTTATTTGAAAAAGTAACTCTTTACTTTATTGTAAATTTAAAAGTAAAGCATTACTTTACTAGTTACTTTAAAAAAGTAATCTGATTACATAACTCACGTTACTTGTAATGCGTTAATGATGGTTCTTTGATACTTTTTTTCAAGATTCTTTGATGAATCCAAAAAACATTTTGTTTTTTGTTTTTAAATAGGATTTTTGTAACTGTCTTTACTGTCCCTTTTGGTCAATTTAATTTATGCTTGTTGAATAAAAAATAGTAAAAATGTTGAATAAAAAAGTATATACAACCAAGGGCTACAATAATTATTTACTGTAATAAACATTTACTATATTTTTCTAATATAATTACAGCAAAATGCAGAGATCTGTGGTATATAATGTATTATAACTCAACTGCCTTATATGTTGTGAGGTTCAGTTCTGGTATGTAATAGATCAGACCACCTGATGGACTTGAGTAGAAGGCTCAAATTTTTGCTTAATCAAAAATTATGAATCTTTTGAAGAATTTTGTCAAACAAAAAATAACTTTCAGAGAAAAATCCTGCAATTCAGGAGATCTGTTTTAACTTACTATAGTGCCTTTAATGTGAATTACTGTGGAAAGACAGTATAAAAAAGAGGCAACTACACCCCCCAGTGGTTGCCTGGGCAGATGCAAACAACAATCAATTGAAACACTTTTATAGATTTGAAGAAGAAAAAAACACTTGTACAAAAGCAAACAATATTAATATACAGCAAACTTCAACAAAACAAAAATTAGACATTGTTAGGCCACATTAAAGTGATTTTGAGCATTAAATGCATACAGAACTCTGTGGTCATGTGAATTAATTAAAAAAATTGCATGGGCGGTTTTATACATTTTATAAATATTCATTTTTATATTCATATTCACTAGTTATGACTATATATTTTATCAGGTAGAAATTGTGTGTACAAAATATTTTTTTCAAAATGTATCCTTAATCCTCATCCAGTAAATGACTCAAAAAATTCACCATTCAGCATAGAAGTCACACAGTTCAGACATTGAAAAATATATACTTTTCTACTTTGGAAAAAGTAGAGATGGCTTGATGGGACACAGAGGTTACTTTCTCATAGAAGAGGAATGGGAGTGTTTCCTGAAGAAGAAAGGAGACCTGACATGTTGTCTGTGCTGGTGAAAGCGGTTGTGCAGAGCCCGCTGAGATACAGCCCAGAAACACTGCCTTGCATCCCACCTTCAGTCTCCACTAGGCCCTCACAGACCCCCGCGCTATCCCGTACTAGACTGGAACTGAGCTGGGGTAGGAAAGGGGTTGTGTCCATAACTACCAGTGAATCCAGAGCGAGGCTGTCATTCCTTAACTCCTCCCAAAGATTCCCTTTAAACAAAGACAGAGAACATGAACACCAAGACAGGAGTGCATCCCAATTTGCGCACGTATGCACTATTCTATGATGTTTTTAAGTATAAATAGTGCGAGTGTGTTCACATTGAAAATTCCAGAAAGAAAAAGTGCACTTTAAATACCGGGATGATGCACTACATCAGAGATAGGCAACGTGGGTCCTGGAGTGCCACTCTATAATCTTTGGTTTAGATCCAACCCACAAAAAAACTCACCTGCCTGGAGTCTTAGTGGAAAAACTGTATGGAAAACTCAATCTTGTCAAGCATATTTGGATACTTTTTTGTTGTTGTTAATAATTGTGGAGATGTCCCTAATGTAATATAATGTACATGAAATATACACATCGTTTTTAATTGTGGAAGTCTTCAAAACCGTCATTTTAGTTTTTTCCCTTGTGCCTTTAGCTTTTTCAAGCTCAATTTGCAAGCTCAAAACCTATTTATCTGAAGCATGTTTACCTTTTCATAATTTTTTTTTCTATGTGTTGCCTCCTGGCCTTTTGCTTGCAGTTTAACGCACAAATGTTTGTTTTAGTATTCATACCACAACAATAAATTGTCTTTATAGAAAGTTTATATTATAGTAAAAAAAGACACAATGATGTCCATTTAAAATGAAGAGACTGAATTTGAAACGTGTTTCATCGGGGTCTAAAAAGTTAGATTTAATTATTTATAAGCATTTCACAGATTTACTGTCACCTTCACTATAGTTACACAAATGAACTAAATGTATACATTTCCATTCAAATGGATGGAAAACGGATAGAAAAGAATTGGGCTTAAAAGATTTCTTATCCTGTGTCTCAGTCTAGTGGACAACATTAAAGGACAAGTTCGGTATTTTACACTTAAAGCCCTGTTTTCAGATTTTCAGATCGTTTCTGATGAAATAGAACAGTAAAGATTGAAGATCGGTTTCTGTGGTTTTTATGTATAATTAGTATTTGTAAATTAGTAGCTTTATATTTCTCCATCGGTTTTAATTTGATTTTGCTGTTTGCAATGCTTCATTGGACTGTAGTTCTTTCTATCACTAAAGCCGTTAAGTTCACCTTTGTCTTTCTGTCTGGTTTTCAAAAACTTTTTTGCTTCAAATCAAAGTTTGTAGAGTGATTCACCTCGTAGCTGGTTGCCTTGGTTCATAGCTTATAACTCTTGAACAAATACTTTTTTTAAATCTCTATGGGAAAAATGAATGGAATAAATACTTCTGGAACCAAATACTTCCACTGTTGAACCCGGGACCTCTCGCAGCTAAAAATGCTCAACCGCCACAAACATGACTGATTTTTTCAAACTCAATCTTACCATGTAATTGTAGATCTGTGAGGCTGGGATTTAATGCATCAACATCATTACTGATTTCTCCATCCAGCAGAAGCTCCTGCATGCTCGCTGTAGTGCTGTGACCAGCCTGCAGGGCGGTGCTGTAGTTTGGTGGGGTGTGCGCTGGTAAGGGGGAATCCAAGCTGCCTGTCCTGGGACTGGAGGGGTGCCCAGCACTGGGCTGATGGGTGACTGGAGAGTAGTATGGGAAAGCTAAAGTGTCTGGAGGTAAGTAGGGGGGAGGCGGGACGACAGTTTGAGAGGGTAAAGGGCTGTAGAGAGACTTCTGATGCAGGACACTAGTCTCATGGACAGGTAGGTGTCCGTAGGCAGGATGCATGGCAACTCTTAAGGACTGAGAATGTGTGTGGCTGCTTGGTAGACTGAAGTGAGCTCCAAGAGTCTTCAATTTTTCAGGTCTCTCCCCAAGTAGACGTTCCAGCTCCTCTAAAACAATGAGCATAATGGGAACTATAAATATATACGTACACACATTTTAATATATATTTTACATTATAAAAGAAAGTAATATAGTGTAATATCTATAGATGAAATATGATTTGGGGTCAGTAAGATTTTAAAAAAAAAATAATACTTTTATTCAGCAAGGATGCATTAAATTGATTGTGAAGTGACTACATTTAATGCACTTTATTTTAAAGAATTCTGACAAAATTATCGCAGATTTCACAAAAATATCAAGCAGGACAACTGTTTGATAATAATAAAACATAAATGTTTCCTGAGCACAAAATAACCATATTGGGATAATTTGTGAAGGATCATGTGACTGAAGACTGGAGTAATGATGCTGAAAATTAATTTTGCCATCACAGGAATAAATTACATTTTAAAATATATTCACATACAAAACCGTTATTTTAAATTGAAATAATATTTCACAATATTACTGTTTTTAATCTATTTTTGATCAAATAAATGCAGCTTTGGTGAGCACAAGAGGCTTTCAAAAACAAAACAAAACGTACCCCGAACAGGATAGAATTTTATTTAACAATTAAATCAATAAATACATGCAATTTTATATATAAATATATACTGTAATGGCTCAAATAAAATGCCTTTCATTATTCTCAAATTCTAAAACAAATGTTTATAAATACAATGTTCAATCATTTGTTTTATCATTTTTGAGTTTTGAACATTGCAGGTGTGCATAAACATAAAATACATTCACAATAATCATATCGCATATGTGAATTTGGGTAATCTGGGACATTTTTTACACTTTTAAGTTAACTTCCAGACCAACAAATGGGACCTTCAGTGCCGGTCCTAACACTTCTGCCGCACTGCATGATGTCCGAGTCCAAAACAGTTATTAAATAAATATTAATCATTACGTTTTCAGAAAAATACATTTCCACACGACTCCCCTAATTTGAATGCACATTTATATTTGCATGTTATAAAAAAAAATATGTTTACATAATCTACTAAGTAATAAGCTAATCTGTGGTGGTTTGGGGGCCCTTGCGTAGTTTGCGTATAGCTAGGACCGGAGTTGTGCCAAATTTTGATTATTACCTGCAGAATAATTGCCAGTATAGGTAGGTTTAGGATTAGGTATGGGGGTATAGTTAGGATAAGGGGGTGGGGTTAGGATTAGGTAAACAAAGAGAGGGTTGAACCCTCTGCGCACCTGGTCGGGCCATGCTCCTCCGTACAGTCAGCGGATCTTTACGTCTCCACTTGTGAAGTTCCTCCTGCATCTTCTCTACCTTCGCTGGGTTCAGGGCCCACAGGCAACCCTTTCGAGAGGAGTTCCCATTCTTGTTCTCTACTTTCTCAAAGCACTTGTTTAAAGAGAGGTTGTGTCGGACCGAATTCTTCCAGCCATCAGGTGCTGTCTGAGGAATCACAAATAAAACCTACGGTTGAGAAGTGGTCGCTAAACTGTTGTTAAGGGTATTCTATCTAGGGTGTGCACCAAAAGACAATGAATCTAAAACAGAGATTGTACCAGTCAGTTCTCTAAATAAAGAAAGAAATATCTTTCTTACAACCCTTCATGTTTACCTAATGATGAGCCAAAATAATGTCACATTGTAAATCCCTTTACAAGCACAGCGCCAAAGAGGAGGGTGAATTAAATGATCAGGCATAGAGATCATGCCATAACAGGCATTTTCCAGGAAGTGTGAGGAACGAACAAATCTGTTTACATTCTGTATTTGTTACATTCCTCATGAACAGGCCTCTTCTATAACTGTTCACTGTAGATCAATGTATATTAGATGTATAAATTGTTCTGAGAAGTGGTAGTGCAGTTTACCTTGAAGTAGGGGAAATGATCCGTCATGAAGCTGTAGATCTCACTTACTGGTAGACTGCCCGTTTTGCTATTCCTCAGAGCCAGGAATATGAGAATACTGCAAAGAAATATATTTTACAATGAAAAATCACCAATCAAACAAGACTATTGTGATGCACTGGTTTATTTTGATTTGTTTGGAAGTATTGTCAGTTGTGACCATGTTTTTTTATGCTTTTACATATGCGCTAGGCTGACAGTTGCCAAAGTGAAAGTGCACTGCATTCACATTATTAGTATGTGGTATAGTAAATAATTTACTCTTTTCATAACAGACGACTGATTGTGGTTTAGCAGTTGTCAGCAGTTTAGTTATACTTTTTAATTTCTGTATTGATTAATTCAGTTTTATAAGACATTTTGATTAACAAATATTGTTAAAAAATATTTGTTGTTCGTCATTTAAAGGGATGGTTGATTATGATTTCACTTTTCTAACTTTAGTAAGTGTGTAATGTTGCTGTTTGAGCATAAACAACATCTGCAAAGTTATGACGCTCAAAGTTCAAAGCGAAGGGATATATAAAGAAATAGCTTTTTAAGGACTACAACAAACAGCTGGTAGGGACTACACGACATTCCTCCCAGGTTAGTGACATCATGAACCCTAAAATTTACATAAACATTTATGAACGAATCAGTGTTTGCTCAGTGACTCACTCAGTCACTTGACGCCAATACACAATACAGTAACACTATTTTTCATAGACGTATTCACGTTTAACAATATATATAAATGTGTCATTCCATTCATCACTTTTTTTATATTTATATCCGCCTATTATGGTAGCTCAAGCAAGTGACAAACATTTAAACAGGGTACTTGTTGTATAATTGGGTCCTGAGACTATTTAGAACTAACAGGTTCCAGATGACGTTTCAGAAAATGATCTATTTTTGAATATATGTCTTAGATAACACAGGTAGGTGCAAATACATACCTGTAAGAGTAGACGGGTTTAGGGTAGAGTGTCTGGGCAGAATTGTCTTGAGATGTTTGTGATGAGAGGCTTTGGCTATAGTAGTGAGAAACCGTGTCTATTCCTCTTGAAGAGTAAAACTAGAGACAGTAAATACACACAAAATAATTATTTTAAATTTTTAAAAGTGTTGAAGGGAATGTACTGTAGAGGGATAAATGCCTATTTGTGTAATTATTGGTAATTAAAAAAATCTAGTATATTATTTTTAGTGCTGTCAAATCAATTAATCGCGATTAATTGCATGTAAGAAAAGTTTGTAAATATAATATATATAAATATATATGTTTGTGTGTGTATATACACACACACACATACATATATATACACTGTATATATACACACAAACATTTGTTTATTTGCGATTAATCGCGATTAATCAATTTGACAGCACTGATTTTTTTGCTTGTTTAATTTTTAAGCTTCCATTACATACTACACACATGTTCAACAAGAGCGAATCTTTGTTATTTGTCAGTCTGAGGATGTAGTAGAACTTTCTGCTAATGTTTTGACTGAACATGCGTCCAAAACCTGTTATCATTTTGATAATTTCTACCTTCTTACTGCACCCACACACCGGACGCGAATAGCGCGTCAGGCGCGAGTGATTTCAACGTTACGCGCGTAAAACGCGTCTAACGCGTCTTTGCATTGACTTAACATTGAAATGACTCGCGCCTGACGCGCTATTCGCGTCCGGTGTGAACGCACCATTACACATGCCAAAGTTTACCTACAGTAGTCATATCAACTTACATATACACTACCGTTCAAAGTTTGGGGTCAGTAAGATTGAATTTTTTTATTCACTAAGTATGCATTGAATTGATCAAAAGACTATAATATATAATGCCGCAATCGATTTATATTTTAAAGAATCCTAAAATGAGAAATGCAAACTTGGTGAACATATGAGACTTAAAAAAAAATATATATATAACATGAACAAACTTTTGAACGGTAGTGTATATAATCAGTATATCACACATTCTTTCAGGAGTACCTGATGTTGTAGAGGACTGATGGCACTGTACGTCTGATGGTTAACTGATGTGTAGTCGGGAGGATCTTCAGAGCTCATCTGAGGCTCACTGTAGGGTTGTTGAGTTCCCTGCCCCAAGAGCAGACCATGATTTACTTAGTTCTAACATATCATATGTTAATGCTTCTTTAGAAAGTGTAATAAGGACATCTGCTTGCACATCTGCCTGGCAGGTCTTCTTGTTTCCATGTTTTGCCCCTGGCCTAAATATGCTGGCAATAATTTAAAAGAGCCTTTAAGGTTATATAACCTTGAAGGCCCTTTTAAACTAAATCCACGAGAACTAAATACTGTGCAAATTCCTTTAAAAATGGGATTCTTTTTTTTATCTGAACAAGAAATCTTTCAATTTCTGTTTAAACAATCACTCAGTCTCACCATGATGCTAGTCGTCTCCACATTAATGCTTAATGGACTCCAAGAGGATTGTTCCTCCAATCCATCGGCCGTGGTGAGTTTCCCAGCCAGTCCAGGTCTTCTGAGACAACTGAAGGTCTGAACCTCACCGATGGCCCCTTCACTGCATTGACGTCTGTAAGGATGGTAGTGAAAGTTTTCCGTCAGGCCAGACTCTTGTTCAACAGGGCTTCCGTCAATACTGTGTCTACGAAAGCGCTCGGCAATAGCACTCTTCTGCCTGTAGGGAACGCTTTCTCTTTGGGAGTACGGTGCAAACCCCTCTCCAACATTGCTCTGGTGACACTAGATTGAACAACAAAATAATGCAAAACACTATAAAACATGCATATTAGCTCACCAATATGAAATTCCTAGAACCTAAAATTGCCTAATACATGCAACACCTAGGCTACTCCATGTAAAGCAACGCTGCAGTTTCATTTCTAATTAATGCACTCTTTAACATAAAGCAGTTTTCCAAGTGGAAATGCAGTAGCACGTAAAGATCTTTGATCTGCTAAAGAGCCCATAAATGCATTTAATGTGACATACAGCCTTCCCTAGGGGCCATAATTAATTAATATTTAATCAAAAGGATTTGGTAAAAAGGCAGGATGAAATTCTTCTCTTTCTGCCCCAGGGTCTTGTGTCCATGAATAGTGCCTTGTGCAGAGGTTCATGTCCTCATCAAAAAAGTAATAATTATGACACTGTCGTAATGAGAGCAGATGGCAGGCAGCGGTTTCTAAGAAGCGGCAACTACAGAACAGTGTAGAGATCAATCATCCATCCATCATCAATCTATCTATCTATCTATCTGTCTATCTGTCTATCTATCTATACGTCTGTCTGTCTGTCTGTCTGTCTGTCTGTCTGTCTGTCTGTCTGTCTGTCTGTCTATGTATCGTTCTGTGTTTCTTAATTGATTAAAAACAAATGTTTTAAAATGAATAAATTCAATGATTAATACCTGTGACTCTGGCATCTGAAAGCAGGGCGACCCAAGAGGGTCAAAGGATTGTAGTTCACAAGGAGAAGGAATTGGTGAGCTGCTGCTGCTGCTTAAAGACAGGCCCTGGGACTCAGAGGACATCGTCCCTTCAACCTGCCTCTTTAAAACAACACAACACTTCATCAGGTTTTTAGCCTTATTTGTAGATAGAAAGATAAATCAAATAGATGTAATGCAAATGTGATCCCTTAAGCTATAAGAATAAAAGCATGTAAACCACGGCACAATGTATCCTCAAACATTTACAGAGTGTCAGGGGCTGTGGTTTTAAAGATAAGAATTATGTGCCAAATGCTTGTCATCTTGAACCTTGCTAAATTGGGGGCACACATAGACCTGTTTTCAAGCATGTTTCACAATAAAAATCAACCTCGTCTTTTTTTTCCCTCAGACATAATGTCATAAAGGTATTTTCCATGTCTCCAAACAATCTATCTCTTTATTTGGCCTTTGGGCAAACCTACAGTCTTACGGGTCGTAACTATGTAACTGCCTGTTGTGAAAATCCCTTTCCAACTGTCTAGTAAGCCTTTTCCATAACATTGATGGTCCATGTTCCCTGTTGAAGTGAAAAAGGCCCAATATGCTGTATATCATTGCCCTGGCTGCTATCTGATCATAAACAGGTAAAACATAAGGCCACATAAGTATCTGGTATTCCTGGAAATTCAGGCTACTCTCATTTACTGTCAGCAGACAGTGCTGTTTGAGCCAAAAACTCATTAAAATCACCAACAAACCATGAAGAAGAAGCAGAAGTGTGTTAGTGACATGTAATGGAGATGGGGGAGTTTTGCTCCATCTGAAACATAAGAGTGTAATTCAGTACTGGAGAGGAAGTTGAGCTGGCCTTTATGGTTCATCACCGTGACTTTTTTAAAACTGATCCTTTGACCTGTTATGGTCGAGATACAAGCCATTTCCACTCTTGAGAGAAAACAGCTGAGTATACACAAAAAGGTTATTGGGTGCTTATGTGTTTAAACAAGTATTAGGTAAGCAAATGAGGCATGATAACTGATTTATGCTACGTATAATTTTAAAATATGTTTTTTTTTTAAGTCTGTTTTACTGTAAACAATCATATAACTACATTTTGTATTTCAAAAATTGTACTCAGCTCTTTGGAATACTTGATTCTGATTGGTCATTTGCAGTCCAGCCTCATATGGGTAATTGATATTGTTGTGTTGCTGTGCTCGTCTTGACGCTTAACTGATTGTTTTGTACATTGTAGTGGACTAATTTTCTTAGCGAAATCCTTAAGATAAGATACAGGTAAGATTAAAAAATTATTAATTTAAAGCAATTATATTATCTGAACAAAGACTAAAAAGAAATACAATTTCTGAATGCATAAATGTATATTCTGATTATAGTGTGTAAAATGGATACATACAAATCTTAAACAGCAAAAATGTGATTTATGAAAAATAAAACTGATGGGTTTCAAATGTTTGTCATGCGAGTCTTATTTAGGAGTGTTTAGCCAATAGGAAGTAGTTACTGCATTAGATTGAAGTTAAAATGTCACTGCTTTGAGGGTCAGTTTAATCAAGTCAGTGAAATCACTTACTAAAATGGAAATAAATGAGATCCTGCTCCTTAATACATCCACTGGGATAGAGCTACAACTTTACTTGATTTATTTCAAAAAGGGCAAATTCATTTATTCCTGCATGGACCCAGGTCGTTCTGCATAAAGAGATTTACTACTACTTTTGGCTCAACCAAATACTGCTTAAAGCAAGTTTTTTTAAGTGTGTTCTTAAAGGTTATATTTGATTATAGCAGATCATGTTGTGCCCTATTCAAGTCTTACTGCACTATTTTTTTATATGATATATTTAGAAGCTCTAGAAAATTCACATGATGAACATGTTCCATTAGCATCGTGCAAAGGTCAGAATGCTGACTGAGGTCAGTAAGCCATATAATCCTCTAATACAAGATAAAAAAGAAGATAAAGTGTATGTGCATACGTGTTCTTGTTTAATATTGAGAGGACCAAATGTCCCCACAAATAGTAAAATGTAAACATTTTGACAGTGTGTGGCCATTTGGTCTGGTCCCAGGATATAAAGAACAAAACAAGCAGCGCGTTTTCTTTCTTTGTGTGTGTGTGTGTGTGTGTGTGTGTGTGTGTGTGTGTGTGTGTGTGTGTGTGTGTGTGTGTGTGTGTGTGTGTGTGTGTGTGTGTGTGTGTGTGTGTGTGTGTGTGTGTGTGTGTGTGTGTGTGTGTGTGTACTAAGTAATTTGTGTGAGTACGTGTGGTTCCGGTAAACCATACATTATGCAATAATGCCCCACAAAGATGCAATATCCAAAATCCTTGTGGGGAATTTTTTTGATCCCCATTAGGAAAATAGCTTATAAGTGATTTTTTTGAAAATGTAAATGCAGAAAGTTTTCTGTGATGGGTAGGTTTAGGGGTCGGGTTAGTGTAAGGGGATATAATATACAATTAGTCCAATAAAAATCTTTACGTCTATAAGAAGTGCCCACAAAACATTGAAAGCAGCGTGTGTGTGTGTGTGTGTGTGTGTGTGTGTGTGTGTGTGTGTGTGTGTGTGTGTGTGTGTGTGTGTGTGTGTGTGTGTGTGTGTGTGTGTGTGTGGAGTGAGTAAGAATAAAAATGCTGAAACAGGTATAAATGTAAAAGTACCTCATTTCAAGACTCCTTCCTCTCTCAATATGATCACATTTATCTCACTTTGATCTGGTCTCTTGCATGTCTATACAGCCCCACCCGTGCACTCTCACCACACTTGAGTGGCATTTCAAATGGACTGTGCATCTTCCTTTACACCGTCATCCATCAAGTAATTGGTTGGATTTCTTCCCGTATGTCTACAATAGCACTTTCACTCCACTTCAATGGAAACACATCTGAGCGTTTAAATAAAACAACAGTACTTTACTTCCTTAAATGTGGTCAAATGGCAAAGTCCTCTCTAAAGGCACATTGATGCTGCCGTGTTACAATCAATGAAAGTAAATGTTGACCAGGAGCTGTCAGAATTATTATTATTATTATTTTAAAGGTTCATAAAAGTATTCCAAATCCAAAGTAGTTCTAGTGCACTCATTCAAAGTCTTTGGAAGCCACATAATATAAAGAAAAAGCCACACACACACACACACACAAAAAGAGAGATTTTAAAGGGCAAGAATGTGTATTTTGAAGTTTGACAGCCCCTGGTCACCATGTGCTTTGCTTTCATTATGTGGAAATAAGCAGTGTGAACATTCTGAGTCTGACTAACATCTACTTTTATGTTCAAAGAAAATCATAAAGGTTTTGAATGACATGTGAGTAAATAATGACAGGATTGTCATTTATAATCCACACTAGAGATTTAAGATTACTGTCCAGCATAAATGGAAATCTTAGAGATGAAAAACATTGGAGCCAGGAATGCTGTTGGAGCTTTGAATATCTTATAATGAAGGTTTCTAGAAATCGGTTTGTATATTGTAAACATTGATAAAATGTGATTGATGGGCTGAAATTAGAAAACATACAACTAAACCCTGCACCTGACAGAAATACTTGTTAAGTTGTTAACAGCATACCCTAATAAATATAAATAAAACATTGAATATAAATATAGTTTTTTGTATAATAATTATATTAAATATTATAAATATGAACATTAAATATGACAATAAATACAAGATTATCATTAATTATATTAGTAAAATTTGTCATTATCTATTTGCACATATAGCTTTCATATCTGATCAAAGAATGAATGACTGTCCAAATAACTTCAAAAGATATAAAACCATCAGCATTATTTTGATGATAATAAAAAAAAATTTTTTTTTAAATTAATACTCAAGGAATGTATGAAAAGGTTGCTAGATCACAGCTGGAAACCATATCTGTGATCATACATTTGTAACGTTACTCATTAAATAATGAATCGCATTCATCTAGCTTGCGCCTTGTAAAATAAATCTAAGCTCAGCTATGAGATTTTAACTGAGAATTTGTGAAAGGCTCAGTCCATTTGGCCCCCAGCCAACCTATGGGAGCCACACACCCACAGGGGACAGACCTGCTTCAACAGGTTTTCCAATACACACAAGTGCACACGAGTTTGCACGGCTACACACACTTGGGTCACTGGCAGCTGTGATCATAATGAGAACATATTTTAAATGTTATATCAGACCCATCCATAATCATATCCTGGAGAGAATGGGCACTTTGCCGAACTTCAGCACCCAGAGGGAAACGACCCTGCTGCACCTGCCTTGCCCTGCCCTCTTTCTCTCTCTCTCTCTCTCCTGTATCCCTCTCTTCTCTTATGAGTTTCAGCCGAGATTTCATCCAGGTGGAGACAAGCCTAACAAGGAGCCTGAGGGACATTTCTTGATGCCTTATTTATTGGTGCCAAAAGGGATACAGTTGTACAATAGTATCTGTGTAAATGAAAAGTAAGATCCCACAGATGTTTACACATGTGTACGCCTTTAATTTTGGACTTCTTAGCTCAGATCTATCTCTTCTAGCTTTTTGTTTTGCTGTCAATGAAACCTTATCACAATGTTGATCCTAGTATGTAGATGCAGCAAAATTATAGCTTGCAGAGATGACTTTGGAGTGCATATTAAGTAAAGCAAAAACAAAAAGAACACTTACCGCTGTGTGGTGCTTCCAGGCCCAGGTTGTAAATCGAAGACAGTCAAGAGTCCACACAGATACCTGCAAACCGACTGTAGATCTCCTCAGAAATCTCTCTCTGAGTTGCTTTTATAGTGACTGACTGACTGCTGACAAGAAAAACAACTGAGACAGATATCTGTAGAGAGTGAGAGAGAAAGAGCGAGGGAGGGAAGGGGGGGGGGGGGGGGGGTTATGAATGTCAATGCAGGTGAATTTTTCCCCTACCCTCCTAGTGAACCTGGGAGGCAGAACCACAGCCCTCCTGAGCTGCTGTATTAAAATCATATTCTAATGTGAATGGGAGATGGCAAGGAGGGTGGAGAGAAGCAAAAATAGTGATAGTGAAAGGGATTCGCTTATGCTACACTGCTGCTTGGGGTTTGTTCATAAGGCAGAGGGAATGAGACACAATTACAGAATGTAGGAACTGTCGTTGTGTTTATCTCATGTAGTTTTACTTTAAAATTGTATTAAGTGCAGTGTTTCTTCATTCGTGTCTATTTATTTATGCTATGTGATTTGATCTATAGACTGTAATGATTTATTTTAAGAAAGTAATGAAATATAGAATGTTTTCTTAGATAGATAGATAGATAGATAGATAGATAGATAGATAGATAGATAGATAGATAGATAGATAGATAGATAGATAGATAGATAGATAGATAGATAGATAGATAGAACATTGCACTAAATATGCAGAAAATGGCATGTTTCAGCAGTACTTGTTCAAAACAATACATTACTATATTATGTTTCAAGTAAATCCCTCTTTGATTAGTCTCGTTTTTGTGTGTTCTGCAAAGAAATCCTTGAAATAACATGCCTTAAGCCCTGCGATGGTGTAACTGATCATCGGGAATAGTTTGGCACCAGGACATGGCACAACAAAGCACACTTGACGGAGACATATCTACTAGTCTTTTCCTGCTCTCTGGTTTGGCATCTCAACTCATGCAAAGAAAACACACTAAAAGAATACCCTTTCCTTTTGTAGTGTGCTGAAAATCGATTTTGGTAGTGGGCAAGAAAAAATGTTGATGATCGGAAGAACCGATGTATGATCCAAACTGAAGTCACCCGAAGGTGAGATGTTTACATAAATTTTACGGCTTACAACTGTGTATTTCGTCTTATGACTTGGTATTTTAAGTTATCTTTTCGATATGTCATCAAGGCAAAAATGTCATGCCAAAAATGATCCTCACGGTATCTCTGGTGACATCATTGATCATGTGGGTTCAATTTGCTATTGCGCATCCCATATAGACACAGAAGAAACTTGGCTATATTATAAGAGAACTTGATGTTGTGTAACCTGCGCAGTTATCACTTTACTGAGAGGATGTGGTTTCCAGGCTGTTGGATCAGTCCAGATGAGTTAGGTCATGAGGTTAAAAGTGCCTATAGTCCACCTCAACCCAGTTTGCCAATCTCATCCTTATACTACACTCATCCACTCAACTCAATTCATCTCTTTACATGAAAGGATTTGCCTTCTGTCCCATCCACTTGGTCCAAACCAATCAAGGTCTCTGGAGCTGGAAAAGGGGACATGACCAGCAAAGCACAAGAAAATCTAGATCTATCAATCTAGCTTTTGTTTCATTTGGTTTATTTGTTTTTAGTTTTATTTGCTTTAAAGTTTTTTTTTTGTTTTTTTTTGTTTTTTTGCTTTTATTGTAACACTTTTCAATAAGGTTCCATTTGTTAGCATTAATTTGTTAACTATTAACAATGAAAAATACTTATAAAGCATTTAATAATCTTAGGTCCTGTTTACGTCTGGTTTTAAGATGTGTTTTGGTCGATCTGATTACAAGTGGAAGCACTAAATACAGATGTAAACGGGATCTAAAATGTTTTGAGCTTGTCCACTTTTGACTGCTTCGAGCGGTAGTCGAAAACACATTCGTCTTTCATAAAGTAAACTTTTATGTGGTCAAATGCATTCACAGCCACAGAAGACAGCACTGACCAAATGCGTAAAGATTTAGGGGATTTTAACTTTTTCGCTAGGCACTGGAAGGTGGCAGCACTAAGTTGCGTTTTAATAGGCCCTATGCACAGCTTCACTACTTCCTGAACTTAAGCAGGCTCCTTTGTTTCCTGTCTGCCAGGATTGGCCAAACTGATTAATCCAGGTGTGTCTGACCAACAACAATAATCAGACACACCTGGATTAATCAGTTTGGCCAATCCTGGCAGACAGGAAACAAAGGAGCCTGCTTAAATTCAGGAAGTAGTGAAGCTGTGCATAGAGCCTATTGGGATTCCAATCAGTACGGTACATCCGCCTACGTCGAACATGACCAGAATAAAAGGGAACGTCTCGGTTACGTATGTAACCCTCATACGTATGTGGTCCCGTCGCCACTATTGCTGGACCACCGCTGACTCCGGGCTCCGCTCGGCTCCTCAGCGAAAAACAAATGGTGCTAACATGAACTAAAGAGGAAGTTGTATTAACTAACGTTAACCGATTAAT
The DNA here is from genome assembly GCF_949152265.1 of Phoxinus phoxinus. NCBI lineage: Eukaryota > Metazoa > Chordata > Actinopteri > Cypriniformes > Leuciscidae > Phoxinus > Phoxinus phoxinus. The sequence continues at coordinate 26,228,194 of NC_136879.1, read as the reverse complement.
AAATACTGTAACAGATATATTGGCCATTGTTAGTTGCATTAACCAACGTTATTTTTTTATAACATGTAACATATTATATTATAATTGTATTTAATTATTTACTAAATTATTTATTAATTAATTATTGTTATTATTATATTGATTTATATGACAATAATTACAAGATTTCTATTAACATATTAACATACGAGTCAGGTAAATCCACACAACCTGGAGCAGATGTTCGCTATAAGCATATGCATGACATTAAATCAAGCTACATCGTATTATACATAATATACTTAATAATTACAGCCTGTCATGGTGCTATATAGCTAGATATATATATTTAGAGATGTGAAGACACATTTGATTCATAATGGGGTGTTCTCACTCATCATTCGGGCCCTCTGGGTGTGTGTGCTGGTGAGGGCAGTTGTGCCGTCAGTGCTGGCAGTATAACACACGTTCAGGCTCATCCCTCCCTATTGAGAGCTGCAGGTACTTCTGCTCTGGAAGTGCCTTTCTATTCATTTCTATATGCATGTTCCAAACTGAAGTCACCAGAAAGTGAGATGGGAAACAGTGCAAGAAGGTGTCTAACAGGAATGACCACAGTCACCTAGAATGCCTTTAGGGCAATATTCAATAATATTTTCTGTCAAAGGTAAGTGGCATACACAACCAAACACGCTAGACTCATAAATGGTGAGGGTTCAACAATATATTGTAAATAAAATGCACAAGCCTAAAGATTTACAGTGCTGGAAATATATTATTAATTACTTAATTATACTGTTTTGGGCTTTCATATCCAAATTGGCCAATTCTTGCACATGCGTGAAGAGAAAATCACACAAAAATCTCTCAAGCCAAAAACCCATCTTTGGTTAAAAACAATGCTTGCATTTATAAAGGTAAAAGGTTGAAAGACAGCAACTAAAATGAAAATGCCTCTGGCAAACTTACAGAGCTCTTTTCCCACTGTGTGACAAACTGACAGCAAGGGTGGAGCAAAGGGCTAAACAAGGGGGAGACACACTATTGATTACACAATTTGACAGGAAGGCAGATTGAATGTGAAATAAATATTGAGCAATTAAAAATGCTTTATTTATTATTATTACTGGCAGGTCAAGGGTTTTTTTATGTTTCGATTCAGTAAAGTAAATTCACAAAAGCATTTTTATGTTAATGGTGGATTATGACTTATTGTGATTATAAAATTTTCAAAGATTTGTTTAATTTACCCAAACTAGTTTTGCATGTTTAATTTGTAGGTGTTGTGTCAGAATTAAATGTTAAAAGATGAACCTGGTACAGCATGTGAGATAGATATTGGATTGAATTGGCTCAACTACAAAGGATTTGTTACAGAATAGTTGCACCTCTCCAGAAAACAAATTATGTCAAGTTGACTCAACTAAACGTTTTTTGTATCACAGACAACTTATTTTCAGTTTGTATAACTGTTATTTACAAATGTTGAGTCAACAAGAAAAAGCTAGGGGAAATTAGTACTAAGATTTTTTTTTTGTCAAGCTTAATTTTTTTTACAGTGTGTATTGGATTCTTAAACTGTTTTAAATAATATTAAATATTTACTGTCTGAAATGCTCATGACAACATAAAAACATTTCCAGCATCATGCCATTTATGTTTCTTGAGAACATATAGGTCTATCTTAAGAAGCTCAAGTGTTTGTGTACGTCTCTGCAATTTGTCTCTAAAGAGGAGCTGAACTGAATAGCTGTCATTACCTTGGTTTCATCAAATACCAAAGTGCACTTAAAAGAGGAATAGTACATCTTTCGTTCTCTCTGTTGCTGCAACATGATCTCATAGATATTATCAAAGGAGCTGAAGGTCCCACAGAGAAAAAAAAACGTTCTCATGGCACTCCCTTATTAGGACAATGTCACATATATTTTACTGCTAACATTTTAATGACTTGAAACGGCAAGTTATTTTAAAGTATAGGCTATACTTTCTAAGTGCAATGCGGACACTAGTGATAAGTTAAATTTACCATGGATGGATTTCACCTTTTATTTCCTCTGATAATAATTCAAGTCCTCCATCTACATTTAAACTCACACACAAAACATTTTTAAATTGTAAAAAAAAAAAAAAATGTATTCATAAAAGTATAAAGTGAAACAGTTGATCATATAATTCCCTATTGTTAAAGCATTCCATGAAACATTTCAGAGAATCAAAAGCGAATTATTTATTCTATCCAGTTGAATACACACAAATAAATAATCTTAATCATTATATTGCAAAGGAAATTACTTATACACATAAAATAGTAGATTAGTTTGAATCTGGATTGACTGGATTTCATGAAGAATTAAAAAAAATGTATTCCTGTGTGCGAGTAAAATCAATATATCATATCAGCCTGCAATCTGCAAATCCTATTTGAGGTTAAACCAGGGGCCTTCCTCTTAAAAATGATTACTCAAAAGATTTTTGAATCCTATTATTACGTGAATCATAATCTAGCGTAAATGTAAATGTAAATGAACAAATAAATATATTTTTTTCTTTCCCATTATTATAGAATTGTTTTACTAGTAGGCTACATTCCAATATGTTTTTACTTTACCTGCAGAATGTGCTATACTCATGTCTGGAAATTTCTGTGAAAGTATATATAATATAATAGCCTTTTACGATATGCACCAAACATAATAGCCTAAAGATGAGTTTCATATGTGATTCAAAAGAGGGCGCCAGAAGCACGGCAAACTGCTGAAGACAGTTCACGGACGGCTTCCGTAAGTCACATTCTGAATGTCAGCTGTTTGCGGTTGCTGTCTGTTCAGACTTTTTTTTACTGTCTATGGTTTAGACTAAGTTATGTTAACACTCTTTTCTCGTGCAGATTTGTCGTCTGTGTGATTTCAGCACTTGGGCTCGGAAAGCTTTAAATCATGGATGAATCAGATACAAGCGCTATTCTTGCGGAGGACTCGGAGTCGGGTGACTCCAGCAAAGTCTGTTGTTGTTTTAAGGTGACACAAAACAAACCTCCTCCGCCGTGTTCGTGTCCATTTTCCGTGACCGTGGAGCCCGTTTTGTTCCTGTCCATGTTCTCCATAGCTCTCCAGATGCCTCTAAACACGCAGTACCTGTGGGAACGTCTCAGTGAAGATGTGGGTTATAATGGAACAAAGGGAGGAGGATGTAATGCTACGGTACACGACCCTCTGCTGAAGGTAACAGATATTTGACACGTTGTCGTCTTGGTTTGGAACCATAAACGGAGAAGAACCGTTTTTCATTCCTAAATCAGCCGGTTCTTTTATTGAATCAAAAACACTCTGCGCGCGCCCATTGTATTTTGATTCCCGAACGAATGACACTTTTGAGTCGGTTCTTTGTAGTGAGTCAAAAACACACACAGAATAACGTTAGCGCATCTAGTGTAGTTCGATAATTCCCGAACGAATGACTGTTATAAACCTTTTTTTTCTTTAGTGACTTAATATAGCTCTTAATATACAGAGCTACAGTACCATGGTTCGATTCCCAAACGATTGACACTTACGAGCCGATTCTTTCTGTAGTGAATCACAAAATTGCACCATTGTAAAACCGTTATTTTGCGATAAAGTCTGGTTCCCAAACAAATTGCAATTTGAAGCCTTTTCTTTTTAGTAAATCAAAAAGAAAGGTATAAAAGAAAATATACACCGCTACCAGGGTCAGTGTTCGATTCCCGAACGAATGACACTTCTGAGGCTGTTCTTTTAGTGAATCACAAAATTGGACCAGTGTAATTTAGCCTAACGTTACCCTAAACGATTTGGGGGACCTAATCCAGATTCCCGAAATAATGACTTTTATGAACCTTTTCTTTTAGTGGATCAAAAAACATCAGCGCAACCAGTATTTCGATTGCCGAACATATGACTCCTTGTAACGGCCAGTGTTATGAATGGCTTTTTTTAAATTATTAGTAAAACTAAAATTTGGATCAGTGTAATCCTATTTCTGAACGAATAACACATGAACCGGTTCTTGTACCAGTGGATTAACAATTATTTTATTATATATTGAACCGGGAGTTGTTATTACATTATCACACTTGCCACTAAAGGAGGCTGTTGTGTTTCAAATACTAAAAAGCTAGGCTACATATGTTTCAAAAGAGAACTTAAATATGTAATTTATTTCCCTGGTCTAGGAAGTGGAGACTCTGACTGCACACTGGAACCTGTACATCAATTTGGGGGGTTTTCTAGTTGGGCTGATTATGGTGACCCTGTTGGGCTCGTGGAGTGACCGTGGAGGTCGTCGTATGGTTCTGATCATCCCATCCCTTGGCCTGGCTGTTCAGGCGGCCGTTTATTTGATTGTAATGTACCTGAAGCTGCCTGTGTTCTGGTTCCTTATTGGGAGGATCTGCAGCGGCCTCTCCGGGGACTTCAACGCCATTTTGGCTGGTTGCTTTGCGTATGTGGCCGACACGACTGGCATGGGTTCTCGCACCTTTCGTGTGGCAATACTAGAGGCTTGTCTGGGATTGTCTGGCATGTTTGCGAGCATCCTCGGAGGACTGTGGCGACGGGCACAAGGGTACTCGGCAGCTTTTCAAACATAAAATAAAAGTTTAATATTTCTGTCAAAAAACAACAACGTCATGTTTCCCTCCAGGTATATCAACCCTTTCTGGCTAGTATTGGCCACAAATCTTGCAGCGGCCTTCTACACATACCTGTTTGTGCCTGAAACCGTCACCCCTGACCCCGGGGCAAAACTCCTCTCCACCAGGCATCACCGGGCCATCTACCAACTCTATGAATCTGACACGCCACAGGGGCGCAGAACTAAACTATGGTTTTACATTTTCTGCTTCTTTTTGGTCGTGTCTGTACATTTGGGCTGCAGTGACCTCTATGTGCTCTATGAGTTGAGTGCTCCGCTCTGCTGGGGTCCAGAGCTGATTGGTTATGGCTCTGCGGCCAAGAATCTGGCCTACCTCACTAGCCTGATGGGACTCAGGGCCATGCAATGCTGTCTGGAGGACTCCTGGGTGGCTGTGGTGGGCCTTACCTCTAACATTGTTGGCTTGATTGTGATTTCAATCGCTGACACAACACCTCTGATGTTTACCGGTAAGATATTCTATGTTCAATTTATATTCAATTTTACCGTTCAAAAGTTTGGGGTCGGTAAGATTTTTAAAATATTTTTGAAAGAAGTCTCTTATGCTCACCAAAGCTGCATTAATTTAATAAAAAATACAGTGAAAACACATACAGTAATATTGTAATATAATTTTAATGTATTCATTATTTTAAAACTATTTTAATATAAACATTCCATTTATTCCTGTGATGGCAAAGCTGAATTTTCAGCAGCCACCTGAAGCATCACATGATCCTTCAGAAATCATTCTGCTGATTTGGTGCTCAAGAAACATTATCAATATTTAAAACAGTTGCGCTGCTTAATATTTTTTAAAGACCGTAACATCCTTTCAGGGTTTCTTGATTATTATTTTTTTGTACCAATGGAAAATTCTTTGTCACTTTTGATCAATTTAATGCAAATCTTATAAAAAAAATTACTGACATCAAACTCATGTAGTTATAAGTGTGTATAATTATGTATAATATATTTTATGAACATACAATTTTATTCAAATGTTTATTATGAATGTTATAGTTATATTTTTATATGGATGTTTATTTATTGATTGAATGCATTCTGCTGTTTAAAACTGATTATTTACTGGTTAACAAGAGTTTGAAGGTTTACTTGTACAAAACGGCACAGCAAAATGTCAGAAAACAATGATTGAAAAGTAACATTATTTAACTGACACTTTTCCAGAGTGACTATAAGACATTATGTTAATGTTCTACTGTTTAGATTAGGCCTATATTACAGGAGAAAGGTCAAGACACTCTTCCTTGACATTTCGAAATAAATGCAGTGATGATGCAACCTCACGCTTTCCTCCAGTGGCTGAACTAGGTAAATGTGAATCAAGGAAATTAACTTGCAGAAGTTGCTTATCTATCTGTCTTTGTCAGGATATGGCCTTTGCTTCCTTTTTATGGCCTCTACCCCAGTCCTGAGATCGAAACTGTCCAAGCTGGTGGACCCTTCAGAACAAGGTGAAACAAGGATAGCGTTTTGTCACAAATTAGTAACCTTTAGAATGAAATGGAATAACATGTTTTATTATTATTATTTTGTCTCAGGAGCTCTGTTTGCTTCAGTGGCGTGTGTGGAAGGTCTGTGCTCACTAGTATCTAGTGGGGTTTTTAACTCTCTGTACCCTGCCACCCTACACTTCATGAAGGGATTCCCTTTCCTCTTTGGGGCCGTCATCCTCCTCATACCAGCTGGCATTATTGGGTAAGACCCCCTCAAAGATTGTCATTTAGACTCTCAGTTTGAGAATGAATAACATATTTTTATTATGATGTGTACAGGGGCTTGGGTTGCCAGGAGAAGAGAGAGAGCAGAACAAACGGAGAAGGCTCTGCAATATCCTGACAGTTGACTCAGAGTTTTTCTAGAACAGCAAAGGACAGAATGAGTCCAAGAATAAGCAATGATTTGCTGCACAACTGGGATCCTAAAGCTGATTGTCATTAGCGCGCACAAAAATGGACTTGTGTCCAACTCGTGATGACTTGGGCATGCAGGTTGCCGTGACTTTGCCAAGAACAACATTCCTGACCAAAAGGATTTTTTTTCTAAAATAAATTATTATAGATACATTATTACACATAGATACATTGAATTGATCAAAAGTGACAGTAAAAATGTGATGTTACAAAATATTTATATTTCAAATAAATGCTGTTTTTTTGGACCCTCTATTCGATTTGTTTCCACAAAAATATTACGCAGCACAACTGTTTTCCGCATTGATAATTTTTCTCAAGAACCAAATCAGCATATTAGAATGATTTCTGAAGGATCATGTGACGCTAAAGAAAGGAGCTTTGGATCACAGTAATACATTACATTGGTTTTTAAGCGGATGTGTGTAGAGACAATTGTGAGTAAGCCATAGGTATGTGGATTTCCACAAAAAGTGTAAACACTGTGACTGGTGCTATCTAAACATTGTTTCAGCTTCCTGACCAGCCCGACACAGCAACATTAGCTCAACCAATGGCGTGAGTTTGGGTCGTAATTATCTGCCGACCACTAGGTGCCGGGGCAGTGTTTGAGAAACCTCTGTAATCACTGTATTGTTCCTCATCATGTTAACCTCAACCTTTTTAATCTTGTGTCTTTTCTTCTTTGTAAGAAATAATGACCACTGCCACTTGCATAAAAATTCAGTTTACTGAAGTTTTGTGTAGATTTATACAGAGATCCATTGCACACACATTGAATCAGTCATGTCTCTCGCCTCTCTTTTCTTCACTGTGCACTCTCCCCCTAAGCATTATGGGAAATTTATTCTTAAAGCCGAACAACATAACAAATGGCAATTTAAACTATTTCTATTATTACTGAAGACAACTCACTTAACATACTTTTATCACTCATTAATTCACAACATTTAAATGCTTCCCCATGTTAGTTGTGTTCTAGTTATCTGAAATAAAACGGATTTATTTGAGGAGACTCTTGAAAGACGCTTGTCTGTGTCGTTTGCAGTATACTAACAGGAAGTGAAGATTACATCTTGTGCTTTGTGCTTGTCTGAAAGTGTCAAATCGTTTATCTCAGCGGTTTTGTAATGTAATATTTAAGTACAGTGCAACACACCATTTTTTTGTGAAACAAAAATGTGGATATGCAGAATATGTATGATTTACATATATAAATAATTTTTTCCAAAACCAGTTTTATTGCTGTTTATTTCTCAAAAAGAACATTTCATTGTACAGATTTTACACGTTGAATAAGACATGTAAGACAGACTGGCAAACATCATAAGGCAACAGTAGGGAAATCAATAGCAGGATAAAGCTATAGGTGTCAAGAGGTGTTAGTAAATGTTCATTAGCATTTTCCTTGACCTGTTGAATCTTCACAGTGTCTGAAAATGTATCAGTGACACAAATCTGCTGCATAATATCCTTGCAAATCCTAAGAAAGCCTCTACAGCAGTATTTCATTCATGTAACTGTCTAAAAGGATTTTTTTTCTAATACTGCATGAGGTGATGAATGACCATTATGATTTAGATGTGAACATTTTTTTTATTTGCTTTGTGAATGATGCACGGTATATAATAAAATAACATAACCTGTAATTAGTCACGAAAGAATAACAGAAACTCTTTTTATGGAACTACAGTGTATTTGACGCTTTTAATAACCTACTGCAAACCAAATCCAGAAAAATTTAAAAATTAACATTTCATAAGGCTTTTTAAAATATTTCAATTGGTAATGCTATAAGATTATCTAGTATTATCTATCATATAAACAGAGATCGGTTATGCTTTATGCTGATGTCATAGATACGATTGATAATGCAGAAATCGATTCAACTTCCTGAGTTACAGAAACATCCCACTCAATTCTGGGAACATGGTCAGTACATAGCTAGTATGATTACTGCATTTGAGGAATGTTCTTAGAATTAGAACAATCCTTAAGGTGCGGTCACATTTATTGTTGTTCGGAATCCAACGCAATCGCAAATTTTGTGTGAGGGTAAAATATTTCCCTATGTAGATTTGACAACAGGTTTCAAGTTTCGCCACATTGACCACTAGAAAGCTGGCTTGTTTGAAAGTGACTGTGTAAGCTGTGAATCATACATCACTACTCTATTGACGCGTGACTTTTTTGCCCGTGAAATTTTGCCAAAATGTCCCTAATACGACCGCACCTTTAAATTTCCATTGCGTCTCTGGGTAGGTTACATTTATTTAAAGAAATTCTCCAAGAAAATTCAACCATAATCTATGTGGACCAGCTACATGCAAAGAAAACCAAAGAAACACTGGCCTCTGAGGGTTAACAGGACTGTTCTGGTTACATGATGGCCATTATTGGGAACGCAACATTATTTTATTTCTGGCTCTTTGTTGTCTGTTTTTGCAGCATCTGGTTGCTCTTGGCTTGGGCATTGCGCTGTCTTAGAAGCGCATCTTGGCTGTAGGAAGCGCAGAATCTTGTCGATAGTGGCTTCCTGATACTCATGGGACCACCTGTGACATTAAGAGAAAAGATTTACATTCATTATTTTTCCAATTAGATTAGTATACAAATCTGTACAATAAAAGCTCTAATTAGATATGGATCTGGTGTATAATTTTAACCACGGCAAGTTACTGAGCAGGCAAAAACTACAGCAGTACATATTATATGTTAAAGAGTAACTGCACTAACATGTTTAGTGAGAGGGAATGTTCACTTACTTAATGCCATTAAATTTGAGAATGGTCCTCATGTCCTCCGGCAGAGAGGTTGGATCGGGCCACACAAAGTTATCAGTGACAGGAACAATGTGCTTCTTCTCATTCAGAGCGGTGACAATCTCCTGTGGATGACAAATTAAATCGTTTAGCCTCACTGACAATATTAATACACATAATTACATACTTCTAAGTGTTGGCAGAAGGGCGTTTTGGCATTTTCTGAGAATAGATTTATGGATTCTCAAGTAGGGATTTAGGTAATGATGACTGAAGCCTTCTCAGTTTTCCAGTTGAAGTGCAGCATTTTGTACGTGATCAGTGTAAAAATGACTTCATTTATAAAAGTAAAGCTTAATCACAGAAAGGGTTTCTCCCTCTGACCTTATGAACCCAGTCTTTCATAGCCACGTCGCCCATACATTTGTCCAACGCATTGGCTGACAGCACCAAGATGAAGTTTCGTGCTCGGTGCACGCTCGTGATCAGCTTCTCCTCGAACCTGCCGGCTTCCAGTTTCTCCACGTCGATGAAGACGCTGAAACCATGTAACTGTAGATGCACCTTCAGTAGGCTGCGGAGAAAGAAAAGAAATTTAGGGTTTATTTCAAAACAATAAATGGTTGATATTAAAATTCTGTACTACTTTGTCTAAATAAAAATATAAAAAAAAACAATGATTTTGAAAAGCAACAAATGGTAAATCCATTTTTCACAGTATGCACAGTATAAAAAATGGATTTATATTTTGAAATTTGCATTTGACAATTCAAGAGAGCAGTCAAGATTACATTTAACGACGTTAATAAATTAAAAGTGATTTTAAAGACTAACTTTAAGAGTTACATGGCAAAGTAATAATCAAAATGTTTAAAAATAGGGTTAGGGTTAGGATACTAATAGGATAAATGTGCATGGTTATTAAATTGTTATAATTAAATGTAATTGTTATTAAAATGGAACTTTGGTAAATGAACAGATGATGATAAGATGGATAAGATCCATCTCATTTGTGGTCTGACCTGGCGAGCTGTGAACCCGTAGTGCGACGGTAGCTGATGAACACATCAGGGCCCTCGGGCTGGGAATCAGTTTGCTGTTTAGCAGGGCAGCTGGCGGTAGAAAGGATCTTGGCACGGTGGATGCCATTCTCTACATGGCAGTCAGACAGCAACTGTTCGTCTGTAATCTTGGCAATATTGTTCCGATCAACTCCAGACTGAATTAAGCCGTAGGTGTACTGACGGAATCGCGGGTCTACATCGGCCAGCCAGTCTGCCAGGTTATTGGGGTCACATGTGGAGTAGTTGGCGTAGGTCTTCAGTACACGCAGATCTCTTAGAAACCTGTACGGAGGTCATCAGAGAATTATTACAGAAGAATTAAACAGGTTATGATAAAATGCCTCTATTTTGCCTCTTTTTTTTCATTTCAATTTACACTGGGGCTGAAGTAATGACTGCTGAGAATTCAGCTTTACTATCACAGGAATTAATCACATTTGAAAATATATTCACGTTTTAATATGTAATAATTTCACAATATTACTGTTTTACTGTATTTTTGTTCAAATATATGCAGCCTTGGTGAGCATGATAAGTGTAACGATTACCAGCTGGAGTGCCCTCTAGAGCCACCAGAGGGCGCTCCACAATAGACTGATCACTTCCTCACAAACTACATTTCCCATTTCACTGCCCGGACTCATCAGCACTCATCATCTCATTCACCTGGAACTGATTACACAAACACCTGCAGCTCATCCACACTCACACATATAAACCCCGTTCTCTCTCAGTTCATTGCGAAGTATTGTATTGCCCTGGCTTTCAACTCCAAGCATTTATCCCTGTGTTTGCTGTTCTGTTTCTCACCTTGGACTGTTTATACCGACCTCTGATTGTTCCCCGCCTGCCTTGACCCGGATTGCCTATTGGACCTAGCCTTTTGCCGCCTGCCTCGACTTCTGCCTGTGACCCCGATCTGCCCTGTGTTCTCTCCGTTGTTCTGTCTGCTGCTATTTGACCCTGCCTGTTGACCACTCTAATAAAAGCTGCAAATGGATCCCTCTGAGTCCGCCAAATCATTACAATAAGAGATTTCTTTCAAAAACATTTAAAAATGTTAATTATTCTAAACTTGTGACCCCCCCAGTGTACATTATAACATTTCTTTAAAATAATTTTTATTTCTTTTCATTTCCAAGTTAAAATTAGATTTGTAATCTTTTGAACCCTAATTATGATTATGATTATGACCATTTATATTAATATTTTTTAAGAAATAATACTTTTCCAAGAATTAAAGGGGTCATGACATGAGAAACCAAATTTGCCTTGATCTTTTGGTATATAAGAGGTCTTTGTACCATTAAAACGTCCTGCAAGTTTCATAGCTTAAGACGTCCTCCCCATTATAAACGAATCATTTATTTAATCAAGCTCTAAATACAGCTCGTTCTGGATCCATGGTAAGAAGTGACGTCACGGTACGAAGTGACGTACCAGCGTTTGCATATGACCGCCTCCGGCACAAGACAACTACGCTTTAAGCGCAAGACAACTACGCTAATTTCGTATCGTTGTCGCCCCGCGCGCTGCGCGCCTCACAAGTGTTCAGTCGACGGACAGCGAGTTGACGATGCCGCGCAGATGTGCTGTTCCTGGCTGTGGACAAACAACATATTTGAATACGCTGCCGAAACACCCAGACGTCAGGGAAAAATGGATGCACTTTATTTTTTGCGGACGTCCCAGTCACTGCAGTGTTAATTTAAGCGTTTGTTCTATAACGTTACATTTTAAGGATGACTGTTTTGAGAAAAAATCCCAATATGATGCTGGCTTTGCTAGAAAACTGTGGCTCAAGGATAAGTCCGTGCCGACTATTCTGGGCTCAACAACAACGATGCAAACGTACTTTTTATCACTGGCTAGTATAAACACATTTGTATAAGAGAATCTTGAAAATATGTCGCCTTTCTAGTAGGCCTACATGTGATAGAAAATTAAAAATGTTGCCTTTATCAATGCTGCTTCTTCAAAGATGGCCTGTGCATGCATTTTTGTCTGTGGTACACCCTATCATTTCATTGAAATTAGTTAAATAATGTTAAACTGTTAGCATAATTATGCAACAATAATCCGTTTTCAAGTGTCTCGGGTTACAATTTTTTTATTAATTCAAAATAGTTTCGCTTTCCATGTGGACACGGGCTGATCCAGTCTTCGTTGTTGTGGTGATAGTTAATTTTCCTCTGATTCCGGCTCAAACATAATAAGGTTTTATCATTGCAAGAGCCATCGCTTTGCATGCATCACCCGCTATTAAACAGTTGCGCCGAATCCGCAAATGTTCTGGCTGGGGGCGTTAATAATTGATGCATAGGCACTGACGTTAGCCAATCATAACAGTGGGCGTTAACACTGAACTCTTAAAGGGGAAACACCCCCAAAACAGACTGTTTGAATCAGAGGATGAGAAACAGGGTGGGAAAAATTCATAAATCAATACATTTTAAAAGTAAAACTATAGTAATACTATAATTGCACCTAAGGGAACATAATAATACAAATTAAAAAACCATGTCATGACCCCTTTAAGTAGTACTAACCTCTTCCGAGTGAGTCCAGATGTCATGGCCAGATCCTGGATCAGATCCTGTTCTGTGATATTGAGCAGCAGATCTCCATCCACCTGCAGTTCCTGAGAGATATGGTGCAGAAAACTGTGATTAAGTCCACAGCAAACATCGGCATGATATCATCATAACTTTCACCTTTATCTTGTTCAGCTGAACAGGACATAGGAGCTGTGTACAAACCTGAAACCGTTCAGTGAATGCACTGAAGCCAATCTGCTGAAGCCAGGTCTGCACCTCTCCACTCTTCCAGTTGGGTACAGATGACAGGATACGCTTCGGGACGTCCTCACTCATCATTGTTAAGGCCCGCTTAGCCAAAGAGCAGACAGTGGCATTACTGGAGTACATGACGATCCTCTTTAGACTCTGGACAGCCCCAATCTCCTGAAATATCTGAGTAGAAAGATACAATACTTAATTCATTAAATGTATGAATATACTTTATATATTTTGTATACTTGTGCCTTAGTTATTATATGATTATAATGTTATGTTTTTATATCATATAATAATTTTTATTCGATTTGTTTATTAAAATTTTTTATTTTTTTATCAGACCCTGAACAGCTCCACTCTCCTGAAATTCCCGGGTAGAAAGGTCCAGGATTTAACCTGATTTATTGATTTATTAAATGTATGAATATTTAATTTTATATATTACTTATTCTCATGTCGCAGTACTATATATCTCTGTATTAATTCAATAAACCTTTTATATATATATATATATATATATATATATATATATATATATATATATATATATAGAGAGAGAGAGAGAGAGAGAGAGAGAGAGAGAGAGAGAGAGAGAGAGAGAGAGAGAGAGAGAGAGAGAGAGAGAGAGAGAGAGATTATATTGTGAATATATAATATACTAAGACACATGCTCTCACACATTGCAGCTAACAGGGAACACTCTCAGAACATTCTGACAAAGTTATGAACAAGTGTTCTTCCAGTAACGTTAATAAAACTTTTGTTAAAGTTACCTGGTCTTTAAAGGTTGTATCAGCGATTTCAGGCCCAAAAATAAATGATCACATTCATCTAATCTTTCCTAACGATCCGCTAGCTGCCCGCCTCATAAGCAGGCCGTCAAAAAAAATGCGTCTCTGTAGGCACCCTAGGCTCTGAGATCTGCACACAAAAACAATTGGTTTCACCAACCACTCAAAACCAAAATAAATAGTGTTCAACCAATCACCAACAGGGGCTGGGTGTTGTGAGGTTTTGCGCTCGTGCACGCGAAGTCGGAGCTGAAGAAGAAGCCGTGTCTTGGAATAAACACGATGGTATTCACTCGCCCTAATCCTCCTCCTCCTCTTGGGGATTGACTCAGCCCCATGTTCAATTTCTCTTGTTCATTGAGACGCTGACTTCTTCAGCTCCGACTTCGCGTGCACGAGCGCAAAACCTTACAACACCCAGCCCCTGTTGGTGATTGGTTGAACACTATTTATTTTGGTTTTGAGTGGTTGGTAAAACCAATTGTTTTTGTGTGCAGATCTCAGAGCCTAGGCTGCCTACAGAGATGCGTTTTTTTGACAGCCTGCTTATGGGGCGGGCAGCTAGCGGATCGTTAGGAAAGATTAGATGCATGTGATCATTTATTTTTGGGCCTGAAATCGCTGATACAACCTTTAATAACATTATTAGCACAAAAAATGAATTTCATTTTTCATATTTCATTCATGGAACGTTTTTTGAAACATTTTAGTTGGGCATTAGTCTAATGTTTTTAAAACGTTACTACTTACTTTTTTTTACTTTTTTTTCAGATAGTTTACTTTAGAGAAAATTCAAATGCAACGTTCCCATAGTACTTGCAAAATTATCAAATAGATAACACATTTCCTTAATGTTTTCTCTAACATTCACATAACCGTTTTTTTACATTTAAAAAACTCTATGTTTTCAATGCTCTGAGAACATTCAAAAATAACGTAACTTAATGGGAACATTAGCAAAGAGTTCATTGGAAAAAAAATGTGTTAGTTGGGGAAGGCCTACAGAAGCGATAGTGTCTGTCTGACCTTGGTATTACGTTGACGGGACTTGATACTAGTCTCCACGCACAGGTAGAACGCGGCGATGCATTTCCCCTCTAGACGTGTGCCGTCCAGCAGGGGCAGCAAGTGCTGCAGGTCTGTCGCCGTGCGGCCCTGCATGCTGTCTGCGCTGTCCGAAAGGTTGCGTGCAAATTCATCAGGGTCTAAGGAAGCGATGAAGGGCTCCACCAGCTCCAGAGTACCAGACTTCACCACTTCTTTCTCTATCTCTCTGTTAGCGGCCAGTACAGCCACGGCCAGACAGGCATGGAACCGGATCAGCTCGTCCTCTTTGGAGAACGCCAGAGGGAACAGCCATTCGGCCGCCTGTTTTTCGATCATCAGACGCTGGCAGCTGTGCCCGCCATGCATGGCACAGTTTGCCAGGGCCACAGCGCAATGCCGCAGTACAGTTGGGTCTGTTCCACGGCACCAGTACAGGAGGGTGTCCAGTGCTCCGTTATTGATGAGCTGCGCAGATGTCTCCTCTGTGTGTTTAAACATGTGCTCAAGGATGCCCGACACACTTCGTGCCAGCTGGGCGTCCTCCTGCTCACGGGTCAGGTTCAGTATGACCCCAAGGCCCATACGTGCCACATAATCCCTGCAAAGAAATACAAAAACGAGCATTTAAAAGAATTCTGATGCAAAAGCCTTCTGTCCAAGTTAACAAATATAGGCCTACTATAATAATCCAACCAAGTAGCACCTACAAATAAATGACACAAGACCCTTTTGTATTTACATTTTACTTTTTAGTGGATGTAGTTTAGAGTAGGATTTAGTGGCCTTAAGCTCACAAAAATGGCAACAAAAGTAATAAAACTGTTTAAAACCTATTTAAAGCAATAGGTGTTCCAGAACTTCTTCCACATAACACCTTACATTTTTTATGTGATTTCCATTGAGGTTAATATTCTATCCAATATATTACTATACACAGGGCTCTGAAATTGAGAAGATATCTCTATATGGCTCTGACATTAACCAAAACTCTATCCCTCCAGGCTCCACCCCCTTAGAGCTCCAGAGAGGACGAGCTGGTTGTCTTTTGTCTGGTTGTCTAACATAGGCCCATTAAAGTAACGTTCAGGCCCGGCGCCACGAGGCGGCAAAAGGGGGCATTGCCCTAATGTTTAACCTTTTGAGCGGTGTGGTAGGCCTACCATAAATTGTTTTTTTTATTTCTGTGCCATTAACAGTACCGAGCCCCTAATGGGACGTGGTGGTGGAATTTTTTTTAGGATGGGAGAACATTTTTTTTCCAAATCTTTTGCGTTCCCTTGCAAAACTTTTGCGTTCCCCCTGAGAAACTTTGCGTTCCCTCGCAAAGATATTTGCGTTCCCTCGACTTGAGTCCAAGTTCAAACACTATGAAACGCTCCATTAACGTACGGAGCTCTGAAACACTGCCAGCGGGACATTAAACAGTGTCTGTCCGACTCCGAGCTCACAACAGGTTTTGCGTGGGAACGCAAAAGTTTTGCGAGGGAACGCAAAAGATTTGGAAAAAAAATGTTCTCCCATCCTAAAAAAAATTCCACCACCACGTCCCTTTAGGGGCTCCGTACGGTCCCACATATGGGATTTATAATATTCATGTGACAACTGCCAGATTCAAACTGCTTTCGCGCTATGGCTGGCGCTGAGCCAGAGACAGACGAGCTCATGCGCTGTCATATATCACAACTATGCAGTGCTTTCAACCTCATAATGTTTATTTTAGGTTTCAGACATTTAAATACATATAAGCAAGCACTAGTAAAACAATACATTTGGAGTTTGTAAAATACACACTGATATCTGTGGAAGCAGCAATAACAATCTATTCAACTGTAATTTTCCGACGTGTGTTAATATCAGACAAACAAACATGGAAATAACTATAAAGTTAACTCTATTCTTCTCACATTTCACCGGCCACTTTCTTACATGTATTTCGGAAGAAACTGATGACTCTGAACTGCGGCGCAAAGAAACATAGTGGCGCCCATCTCACGTAGATCAAGATCAAGATTACTATTTATAAAGGTTTTTAAACGATCAAACACACTCACTACACTACACATTTCTGAGAATCGGAATATCAGATAGTTGACGACATGGTAAAAGCAAGTTTTTGAAAAAAGGAAATAAAAGCGATACATCTGTCATATTGTGGCTGCGGTGTGTCACGTGACAAATTATATGACGCGTCGCCATGGAATCATTTAAAGGGGAACGTTCTAAAATAAAACGAATTCCGAGGAGTCAGTTAGAATATTTTAAATTTAAGCGTGAAAGAGTTCATGCGTAATAAATTACGCAGGCTTTTCCTTTTCTTACACTGTTTAAACTTTGCTTTAATCAGTTTCTGGTTACCTGTGCACTTGCATCTTTTAGGAAGCGCTGCAGTAAAAATCTGTCGTTGATGGTATAAAGTTTAACAATTTACAACTTCACATGCCCCCTCAGTCATTTCATCCTGCAGTCATTTCATCCTGCAGCCGGGCCTGGTAACGTTATAATACAGTTCTTCTGGGAACCAGAAATTGTTAGCTGGGTTCAATGACATTCATTCTTGACGTCCAAATACTTTTCAGGGCCCATTTAAACAACATATTAGGCTACTTTATGTTCCTTACCTGTTTTCTGAGACCAATATCTGCTCAAGCAGTTTGGCAGACTCATAGGTGATTTCTACAGCAGGGGTCTGCAACAGCTGCAAAAGCAGCTCCAGACCCCCATCCAGCCGGATCCTGTTGCAGATCTCCTCTGCTACCCGTCGACCCACTGCGGGCAGGACCCAGGCCTCCTCAACCACCTGGAAAGTCTCAGCAATGGCTCGGCGAGTCTCTTCCATATCTCCTGTATCTTTGGAAGACTTCAGCGTTTTGACTGCGGAACGCAACGCAGGAAGAGAGACTTCCAACGCGGCCTGGACGTCGGTGCTGATCCCCGGAGACACAGCCCTGGGGTCGGACCCCGTCCTCCGGTTGTGTAGCCGACTACTGACATATCCAGGAACCGTAAGTCTTTCGGAGCTAAACATGGAGAAATAACGGCAAATCTTGCTGATGGAAACGACGAGGGACAAAAACATGTAGGAGGCCAGGTGTTTGTCTGTTGTTACAACAGTTCTGATGTGTCTTTGTCTTTCAGCTGTAACAAAGAAATAATCACGTCGCGGTTAACTCATTAGCCTACGTTATCAAATCGATTAATACGAAACAGTTTAATCCATTAACAGCGACTGTTTGCACCAAACGACAGAATCCTGCTGATGTCAGGAAAAATAATAATAAACGCAAATGACGCCAGAGACGTTACAAAGCCTTTAAGATCCTTTACGAATCCACCGTTAGAAAATGCCCAAGCTAGTTTAAAAACCATCAAATACCAAGATGAAGCTGTAAGAATGACTTGATCTTTGAGGAAAAATTAGACAAAATTTGCCGGTTTGTTGGTGTAGGCTACATTGGCAAACGATCAGATCTTGTCAGACAAAGACGAATATTTCCACTGTCCTTTTGCCACATTCGGAGAGATTAGGCTACTGTGAAAGCAAACTAAAGCGATACTTGTTAAATAACAATATGATGCTGTCATATTTTGAATTAAGTCAAGATTGTTGATAATGGATGCTCAAGCATCCTCAGCGTCCGTTTGTAGACCCGCCCAGTGATGAGGAGAATCAACCTCGGCATCAAAGTGGTGCTCACTGAGTCACTGCAGGGTCAAATGATGTCTAGCTCCTCCTCTCTGGACGTCTAATGGGGTGGAGGGATAGGGTTGTGGGTAGAGTTAGGGTGTGGTTGGATATTCTGTATCATGTGTTGTTCAGTGCCATGCTTGGCTCCACCTGCTGGAGAAAGACGATAATGCACCAAACCTACCAAAAGGGGAGCAATTAGGGGGGGTATCAACCTCATAACACCCCATCAACCGCACAGTAAGTTACATGGTAAACACCGTCGGAACACATCAGAAACCACACCCTTGAAACTGCACAACAACACGCTTTAAACACCCAGAACACATTAGTAACCACATAAAAACATAATAGAAAATAAAAATATCATGTTTGTAAGCAGTTGTGCAAGGTTATGTCTGTGTGTAGACGTTGACAGATTACAGAATGGTAACCTGCGTCCAATGGGCCTATTAATGATTTACAGAAGTCAACAGGGTTATTTGTCCCTAGTAGTGCATTCGCACATTAGTCTAGTAAAGTATGTCATGGTGGACTCTGTTAAACAGACTTTATCTTACATTTTGAAAGTTGTAAACAAGCATTATTTGTTTTGTAATACCTTTAAATGGATCACTCAAAATAGTGTAATCCACAAAAACATCCAAAGTCATTTACTTTGACCGGATTTATTAATGTTAATATTATTCAAGTTAAAGGAATGTTACATAAAGTAGTCCTCACAAAACAGCTTTGTCTTTGTTATTATTAATAGAAAGCAAAACCTTGTCTGGTTTTAATGATTACATTTGAACAAAGACGAAAACATATTGCAAAAAATAAGCAAACAAAAGAGGGTGAGTGACCTCTGAATCTATTGATCCACTGATTTCTCTTTGGTCCTGATGGTCTCAGTTCTTCAGTCACATTCACTAGACACCAGGATGAGGCTTTTTTTGCTGCTAGGACTGCTTTTCTTCACATATGCGGCTGAGCAAGGTGAGAACACTTACTTTTTTTAACGATTTGATATATGTTTTCTGTTACACGTTGGAAATTTGCTCTTCTTCCTGTCAGAGTCGTGTATTGAACGCTGTGAAAATGGGTTTGACGCCACCAAGAACTGCCAGTGTGACTCTATGTGCACATACTACAAGAGTTGTTGCACAGACTATGAGTCCTTATGTCGCATTAGGAGTAAGTTTACCAGTGTGGTTTCATAAACCGTTTCAAAAACATGTGAAATGCAATGATCAAAACAGATGCATGAGAAATTATTCTTGTTCCAGCCCGTGGAGACACCTTTCCTTCTTTCCCTGAGGATGATTATGAGGAGACAAATAGCACAGATGTACCAATGAGATCTAGATCACAGCAAAGAATTTTCACCCCTACTCCAGCAACCTTTGCTGATATATTCAGCCTATTAACACCAACTCCTCAAGTCTTGGATTCTACGTTAAATGATGACCCAACACCAGTGATTTCCACTGCTGCCACTCCAACTACACATTCCCCTCCATTACCCTCCATCAAGACCCCAACAACAACTGCACGAACAACCTCAACTGCTGATCCCACGCCAACAAAAGCCAAAGACCCTGACGCTGAGGTCTGCAGTGGCAGACCCTTTGACTCCTTCATGCAGCTCAAAAACGGCTCTATATATGCATTCAGAGGTAAGTGCCTCACAGCAAAGAACAGAAATGTAAACAGTATACAAAATTACTTTACATTTTTTACAGTTGTAACGTTTAGTCAAATTTGTATTTGTTTTTCTGTTCCGTTCCTGTTTTACCTGCCTGAGTTCCTAGTTTCCTTGGTTATTAATTAGCTCCACACCTGTTCTGTTTTAGTCAATCGTCCTCTTTGTATTTAAGTCTTCAGTTTTCTGTGTTTCATTGTCTTGTCGTAGTTTAACATGGTTGTGTTTGTTTATTCCCTGTTGGATTTATTAAAGACTCTTTCTGTTCATTACTACTCCGTCGTGCGCCACAACACCCACCTACTGTGGCAACAGCAATATAAAAATATTATTTATATAATAATAAAAATTATATTTACTACAGGTAGATTATATATATATATATATAAATTAATAAAAATTGGGTAAGGTAAAAGGAAAATAAAAGACAAAAGTTAAAAAAAGGTAGTAAGATCATAAAACAAAGTTCTGCAGTAGTTCTGAAATTATACTCTTATGACGGTTCAATATTTGTTATTCTTATATTTATTTATTCTCTTTTACACACTTGTTTTATTAAAAATGTGATATGTTTGTCACCAGGAGATTATTTTTTTGAGCTTGATGAGAGATCAGTATTACCGGGGTACCCAAAGCTCATTGAAGACATCTGGGGAATAAAAGGTCCGATAGATGCCGCCTTCACTCGCACAAACTGCCAAGGAAAGACATACATTTTCAAAGTATGAATGACCTCAAATGATTTAGTGTATACAGTGTGAACAGTTTATTTGTGTTATTTACAATAAAGTAGCCTATATAGTCACAATTCAAATGTGTTTAATTAAAGTTATTTAATCTGTTTAATGCGTGATTGAAAAAGACAATATTTTATTATATTATTCCCAGGGTAATAAATACTGGAGGTTTGATGATGGGGTGCTAGATGAAGACTTCCCACGGGACATTTCTGTGGGATTTGAGAAGATACCAGACCATCTTGATGCTGCCTTTGCCATTCCTGCTCACAGCCATCATGGCAAAGAGAAAGTTTATTTTTTTAAAGGTCAGACCTAACTTAAATATATATATATATACATATTCACATTGAATTTAGATTTACTTTCATATTCATTAATCTTTAGTAAACAAAGTATATGTTTCTTCTTTCTAGGAGACCAGTATTACCAGTATGAGTTCAAGCACCAGCCATCCCATAAGGAGTGCATTCAGATGTCATTGAGATCTCCCTCAGCACTCTTCAGCAGATACACTGATATTTACTACGACCGATGGGTTGAGCACTTCAACCAGCTCTTTGGTGGAGGTAATACTTTTTTAGGGCATGCTATCAATATTATGCACCTGGGAAAGCTTTCATAACTTTTAATTGCTTTTTTTTAACAGCCCAAAGTCATCACGGTGGCCATCACTTTATCAACAAAGACTGGATTGGGATCAAATCACCTGTGGATGCTGTGCTAGCCGGCAGACTCTACGTCTCTCTGAGATGGACCAACAGAAGGGGTCAGGACAGAAATCGGCAGGATTGGGACCAGCAGTGGGGCCAACGGTATGGGCAGCAGCGGGGTCAGCAGTGGGGCTCCAGGCGCAGGCAGAATAGGTCCCCATACTGGGAGACTATGGCTGAGAGGGGCATCAGCATTGGACATGAGTATGCTCAGAGGTTTGGGCAGGACAGGTGGCAAGATCAGGACAGACGCAGAGACTATTATCATAGACAAAATGACTACGATTCTGACTACAGATACAAACCTTCGGAAGACATTGTCCACGACGTGCTGCACAGGCGTCAGCCCTTACAGAGTGTCTACTTCTTCAAAGGAGGTACTGAAATTGAAATGTTAGTATTACATTAGCCTACAGTATATTTATCTTATATAAGTATGTAAAACAATTTCTTTACAGATATGTACTACAGAGTGAATCTCCGGACGAAGCGGGTTGACTATGCAAACCCTCCATATCCAAGACCTATTGGAAAATACTGGCTTGGCTGCAAAGACACGCCAGGAGCAGAAAAGAGATGAGTCCAACTGTAAACAACTGCCATTTAATATCATACAGACATACAAAAATAAGCTGCATTTGTAAGGTCAAAAATAAGGGTGATAAGTAAGGCCTAATAGAATCTCTCCACAGATCTCTACACAACTGTAACGACATCATTTATAAATATTCCTGATTGTTGTGGTGATTGATTAAGCTCAGTGGACACCATGCAGTTTTTAGTCTAAAAGATAACATTTCAAATAAACAGATATACGAACTTAATGAGAATAAAAGAAATTGCATGAGAGGAATTTACTGATGCTTTCAAAAGGCTGAAGTTGCCATGAGCTTCGCAACAACTTTTAGTGAGGAACAGTTGTGCAATCCTTCAATAAACAATGTTTTTTGATCTAAAAATATTAAGTCATTATTTATATGTAATGTATACATCAGCTTATTAGGTTGTGCCTTTGAAAGTCCTCTCGAAAAAATATGAACCGAAATCTCTTAAAAAAGGTCTACGTTTTAGCTTCTCCAGCACAGTAAAAGGGTGTTTCTTGTCATTTTTGCTGCCAACTTCCAATGTCATTCAAATTTCCAGAAAGTGTTTTGGCACATTTCATCAGTTTATTGTGGTTTCTTTCTTGCTCTATCCAAAGACTGAGTACTGCCAATATCAATCAATTTAATTTATCTACATGACCCCATATTACGAGTAAACAGTGGCATGCTGCCAAGAACAACTGTGCTGTAGCGATGCATGTAAAGACTAAAACTTATGTATCTCGCATAGAGAAAGAGATGCCAAAAACCAAGATATGTAAATACACACTTACATGGCCTTAAGATAAAAGGCTCTTTGAGGAGAACCAAGACGCAAGCCAAATATATATTTTTTGTATTGTTATGGAAGTTATTTCATTCATAATTGCTGCAGGGTTCATATCTTGGCTCAGGACCGATCTACTCTACCGTTTAAATATTTGGGGTCTGTGTGATTTTTTTGTTTATGTTTTTGTAGTAGTAGAATAGAAAGTTTGTAACAATCAGTCACTTTTGATCAAATTATTGCATCCTCTCTGAATAAAAGTATTATTTCTTTATAAAAAAAGAAAGAAAGAAACACACTGGCATTTGAACGTCAGTGTATGTAAACAGTTACTTATGGGTTATAAAGGGAGCATCCTGATAAAAAAAAAATATTTTTTTAAATAGGGTAATTTAATGGAAATTATAATGAAAATATATCAACAAAATTTTCGATGTAGATATGTTTATGCAAAACTTACATACAGTACAACTTAAAATGGAAATATTCCCCTTAAAATCAATAACTTTAAGATTCCGGAATATTATGAATGCTTTAAATAAACATTCTCATAACTTGGCTCATTTTCTGCTTGGTCCATAACGGTTTCATTAATAATATTCTCTGAAGAGGTGTAGACCCCGTCAGACGGAGCCACAGTCTCATAAGCGTTCTCTGTCAGAGCGTCTGTCTCACACTCTGCTTCAGTGTCTTGCTCCACCTCTAAACTATGGAGGGTTTCGCTCTCTGGGACACTTTTTAAAATAAAGGACAAGGGCCTCTTGGGGGTTCTGTTCTCCTGTGGAAAGTCTGTTGCCCCTACTGTGCAGGGAGAGCTGAGGGAGCTGTGTTTCCTGCGACTAGGCTTCCTCATGACCACCTCTGATTGGCCGGACCCAGAAGTTTGCTCCCACGCACTGGCCCGTGCTCCCAGTTTCTTCCGCGGGGGCTTGGCAATCGCCTGTCCCCTGCCATTGGGCTGGGCAGCCTCCTCTTTTTGTCTCTGGAGGCTGCCTAGTCTGCGCAGCATCGCCTGAACGGGCCCTTCCAAAGGCGGCTCTTGCTTAGCCATCTTTTGGGTATTACCTACAGTCACGTAAACAGTTGTTAACTTCTCTGAATCTGCATCCTGGCTGCCATCAGATGGCTGGGTGTTCTTCCTGGTATTGGAAAGTGTGCGTCGTCTCCCACCGGGCACAGTGAGGTGAGTCCTGAGCGGGCCAGAACTCAGAATGTCAGATTGTGATGTTTCAGAGGCAGCTGCTTGCTCCTCAGAGGAGATGTTCTCCTCATTGTTTTTTTCTTCTTTTTCTGTTTCTATCTCACTATGGATTCCCTGTCCTCCTTGCAGGGCAGAGATCATCAGCACACCCCAAGCTTTGGGTTTCCGAGTAGTTCCTGGCAGATCTTGGGTTGAGCTACGGCGCTCTTTAGAGGTGAACTTTGTGCCCTCTGCAAAAGATACTGAAGGGCGTTTGGATTTGGCAATGCTGGAGGTACGAGGGATACCAAAATCTTGTGACATGTCCTCGCTGCTGAAGGTCGATGGGTCAGGGAAGAAGTTACATTTGGAGTTCAGCTCCTGAAGCTCTCCACCGGCCACTGTAAGAACATCTGTGAGAGAGCGTGTAAACATGAATCAGTATATTGCTTAGAAGTAGCTCTTGCATACTTTCACATTGCAGTTGAATATGGCGCAAATCTGACTTTCACAATAGCTGTTCCATCCAAAGTCACGAATTTAACTTGTGCGCTAAATTGGATTTTCGCATTAAAGCATTTGCGAATAAAGCAGCGTTTCCATCCAATGTGTCGAAGAGCACAAAATTGCCACTCCCTGATAAACTAGCTCTAAATATCACAAATAAAAATGGAAGTTGCTGCAATAGGAATGAGCGCATACATTTTTTTATGTATAACACATATTATACTAAATATTACTTTTTTTTGCAATGTGGCTTTAGAACAGTCAGAGGAGGAATAAATGCAAATTGGTGCGAATTCTAAAATAATGATTTATGAATTTGGAATATATAAGAGTTATTTTAAAAAGAAGAAATTAGTACTTTTATTCAGCAAGGATACATTAAATTGATTAAAAGTGACTGTAAAATATTTCTGTTTCAAATAAATGTTAACATAACACTAACAAATTAAGCGGCATAACATTGATAATAATAAGAAATGTTTTTTTGAGCACGAAATCATCATATTATAATGATTTCTGAAGGATCATGTGACACTGAAGTAATGATGCTGAAAATTCAGCTTGGCATCACAGGAATAAATGACATTTTTTTAAAATAAAATAGGAAAACAATATTAAAAAAATGTCCACAATATTACTGTTTTTACTGTATTTTGGATTGAATAAATGCAGTCTTAAAAAAATATGTATGAATGGTGTATACATATACATGCATATGTGTATATATATTCACATTAGGTTACATTGCATAGGTTTAAGTGTTCTTTTAATATTTATCATTTAATATGAACTTTTAAAATTTTATAGAACAACAAAATATTATAACATATGAAATATTATTAAATATAATTGATTTATTAAAGAGATCTCATTTAGGGATTGTCTTATGGGAGCTCACAATAGCAACTAAAAACAGCCAAGGCAAAACCCAAAGCTTTACAGAGTAAAAAGGACATTGAGACTAGAAATATAACTTTTACCTTCCCTGGGCGGTTCACAGTAAATGGCCTCTCCTTCATCATCAGTTTCAAATGAATCAGTCACCCAGCCGGATGATGGCTGCTCAATGAAGCTGTGGTTAAATGTGAGCTCGGGATCATGATGAGAGACTGAAGACACAGCGGAGAACATTATAAGTTTTACGTTACCACTTCACCAAAACACAATCTCACTTGCATATGTTTCTCAGTGACAGCTGCAAATGAAAATAGATGCATTACCTGTAACCCTGGGTAAACCAGATGACCAAAGCGTAATGCAAGGCATGGCCGAACCCATGTTGGCCAACACAGTGTAAACATGGTGCTTCATGCGGACTGTAGGGCTCCCATCCCCAACCGCCACTCTGAAGGACAGATTTAGCAGAAGATTTTCTTACTGTTTATAAAATTAAAGGACATTTATTTGTATTATATCAGCTGCCAGATAACAAATTCATACCCTTCCTTCCCTTCGAGTGGCCTGCCGCAACAGCAGCAGCAGAACAACAAGGCGAGTATTAAAATGCACAAAGGAATCAAAAGCCCTGCTATGAGACCTGCTCTGCTACCTAGCAGACAAACACACACACATACACACACAAATGGATAAGGGGGATGTGGATACCAGCTGTGAAAACCAACTGTAGTGTCTGTACATACTGTTTGGACAAGCCCCTGTGGCTGGATGGCAGGCATGATTCCCACAGTCACATGTGGAGGAGCAGTTGACGCCATACAGGTTAAGAGGACATGAGCTGTTGCAACTACAGAGATTGAACAGTGAGACACACTCATTTGAATCTTATACTGTTGTGGTTTCAATCTTTTTATGAAATCACTTCTCAGAGATCTTTGATGCCAGAAATATTGTAGACTTTATTTAACAAAACAAAGCCGAGCAACCTCCTGCAGGACATGACTCCCCGCAGGAGATGACTCCGGAACATCGGTTAGCTTTTCACATATATACATACATCGCCTCCAAAAATGGTCATACATCCTAGATAGGGTCTTGCACCATGTGACAAACTTAAATAGAATCCACTGCTGCATCAGTATTCTTGACCTTTCTTCAAGCCCCTAAAAGTACATCCAAAGTCACACACTCACAAAAGAAATAAATAATAGTGTCTTAATATGTAGCTAAATTACTGATCTTCTAAATAATAAAATCTTCAACATTCCCTCCTCTGGGGCTTATCTAAGCCCCACTTTTAGTATCCTTTTCCAGAGTGTAGTTTCACAATCCAGCCCCCTCACTTATGCTACCTAGTGACTAAATCAAGTCACCCAGTCTCTTTTCCAATGACTAGATTATGCGCACCACACTCCGGAGGAGCATTCGAGCCAAACATCTTTCTCCACATATTTTCTTTTCTTTCAGTTGTATTTTCTTTCTTTCAATGGAGAGAGTAAAAGACTTCGAATTCTCCCTAATAAAACAAAAAACATTGTTATAAGTGTGTGGATAAAGTTGGTTCAGCATTGCCTGTTATTGTCACAGTAGAGTATGTCAAACATAAAAATCCCTTATACATTTAAAAGTATTCTTGCGGTGTAGATATCCTCTTCGACCCAGACACTTTACGCATCGTAGAGGGTCACCCTTCGGGGAGAGGTTAGGCTAGCACATACACCCAGGGTCTGGCTCGTCAATCATCTTCTCCTTCCTCACTTGAGTCATTGTCCAATGCTTGTACATTTAAATTTGGTTTATAAGCCCAATCTTAATAATATTGGTTGCCCTTTAAAATTAATTTTCATTATCTTAATATTTCAGCATTTCCATTTGTCTAACAGTGATTTTGATAACTAGTGATCTTACTATGGGAAGTACACAACAGAATAATAACCACCTTTCAATATTGCAACTTCAGAAAACATTCCTAATTTAGCAAACCATGTTCATACTTCTCCAAACTTCAAATCAAGTTTTTCTTAACTTTTTGCTTTTAAACTTTTTTGACTTAATCCTGTATTCGCTAAATGTTCCTCCCTGCACAGTATTATTTGGTAAACGTGCAACACTGATCTTCAAACATAAGTCCTTCTACTTTTCTCATGTAATTGTTTTCCTCCTAATGCAGACAAAGCTTTACAGTAAATCTCTGCTGATTTATAATAAATAATTTATTCATTCTGCGTTTTTATTTTTCGTGATCCATATGAATTTTGATTTTAAATAGGGCTGGGTTAAATACCTATTTTTCTTATTTTCAATTGCTTCTTTTTATGAAGGAATATCAATTATTAAATTCGAAGAATCAATCTTTTAGTCAATCATTTTTAGTTGATGAACGAACAGAACATTGTAGTGCACCTTTTATCCTTTAAATCGCTTTGTTATAAAGTTTCATATTTTAAATTCAGTTTTATTACCAAAATGTAACAATAAATACCATTTAGACATTTTTAATCTTGCGTTATAGCTCCTCATTGGAGCTCCTCAGTTCAAGCGGTTCTTAACTGAATACCTTTTCTTCCTTTCTACTAATTTCTAAATAAACTCATGAATAATCTAGTTATATCCCATGTAATCACTCAAACTAAGAAAGCTTTAGAGCAATGTTACATTTACCTCATAAAAGTCATTCAATAAACTCATTAGACAATTAGACCAAATAACTCTAGAAAATAACTTTTCTTCTACCTTACATATTGATTATATGTACATTTCTTTTTTCTGTAAATCTAAATCCATCATTTTCATATCAACCATTTAAAACATAAAGCATTATAACTTAATTATTATTAAAACTTCCTTGTGTGCAATTTAAGTGTTCGTATACAATTCATTTTAATCTTCAATATTCTTGGAATAACTTGCTAACCCATTATCTGAATTTATTTCTGATAGCATTTCAAATCTAAGGAATACTTCTCTGTTAGAAATCTCATTTCTGCATCTGCCCTTCCTTTGCTAATAACATTGCCTTTACCCGTCTATAATCAATTATCAAGCGTTTTAATAGTCCTTGTCGCCTATTTGTGTCGCTGTTCCTTTCTTAACTGTTTTTTGGCACAAATTTCTACAAATTTCACATTCGTAATCTCTCTTTACAAATTTCACATTCTTAATCTCTCCTTTTCCTTAATCTCTCATAATTCCCCCCTTGCGTACTGGTCAAAACCAGGCGCATCTGGATTGAAAATATTCAAAAGTGATGTTGGTGTAACAATCTATCCTTCTCGTGAATGTCAAATATCTTTTTGACCCTCCTCTGGTACCATAAATTGTTCTTAAGAGCCTGTTTGTTATTGAATTCGAATAACTTCCAATTGAATTTGTCATTCTATTAGCACTACTTGATATATATTTATTTAGTCAATAGCATAATGAATCATAACATAATCTTATGAATTAAAGTTGAAATCGAATATTTGTTAATAGCCAGTCTTAATACTTGTTTTAATTTCAACTGTATCCTTAAACTAATTAGGTATACCCCTGTATTGACAAGTTATCTGAGTACCCTTTTGGATCTTTTTAAAATGTCTTTTAGTTCTTTTTCTTTTATTTTACTTTATGAATTGCCTTAATTCCAATTATGCTATGTAAATTTCTTGAATTAGTCGTTAACATTCATTTTATCATCATACCATACATTTTCTCTCTTCAATCAATTTTTTTCTGGTGGGGTTATTATTAGGTTGCTACTAAATATTCAAGGGCTTTAACATTACATTTTTAGAAAAGTTTGGTTGATGTTGAGTATTGTCTGAACTTGTACTCATCTCTTTCACTCTGATTCTCCTTGTGATTCTCCTTGTTCACAACTCCTTGTGAATCTCCCACTTTCTGCAACTTTTCATTCCTGTGAATTTGGTCAAGTTTGTCTCCTTTTTCCATTCATGTTGATCTTTGTGAGTTGTTGCAATGGGTTGTTTCCTCTCATTTGCAAGGGAAGATCATTGATCCCTCACTTTCTGTTGTGGAGGGGGTTGAGGCTTGTTGGTGTATTTTAAGTTGAGACATGGACTTTGCTGATCAATGCACAAGCCTCTTTTGAGCCTCTTCTGAGATTACAATGCGAAGTCACTGGTTCTTTGTTAGAACCATCCCAGAAACCTTCCTGGAATTGAGCTACTATCATCTGTGAATGAAATCTTAATTATTTCTGTTAGTGACAACAACATATATTAAATCATCTGCTCATCTGGCCCATTGTCCTCCTCGGTGTTACCTGTAGAATGGTCATGTGGGCTGAGTGGTTTCCTTTCATTAGCAGCAGGGCTTGAACCCATATATTCCCTTTTTTTATATATAAATTTGGCTTTTTATCTTCATATTTGCACCCTCTTTACATTTTTCTCACATTCAATTTCAAATGTACTTTTTACAATTAGTCAATTCAAAACGTATCTCATTGTTTTGAGTCCCACTATCAGCACACTATTCATATTGGACAACACTCAACCCACTTTACAAGAAAAAAGTTACAAGACATTATTTCATACTTTTGACAAATAATCAGCTCCATCACGATATGCTGAAAAGAAAGTCAGATGTGTTATGCTCCATCATGATATCACAATATGCTGAAAAGAAAGTCAGATTTGTTATGCTCCATCATGATATTCTGAAAGGAAAGTCAGATGTGTTATGCGCTGCGCAAAATGTGGCACTGTTTTTTCCCCTTTTTTTCTATTGCCACTACAGTTTCAACCAGGAAATTTAATCAAATTCATCCATGGTCATTATTTTATTGGGCAGAATTTGCCCTGTGGGCCCACATATTCAATTTTCAATACAGCTGTATTGGCAAAATAATTGATTTGCCTCTGTCTCTCTTCAAACACAATCTCTCACACCATTCATACTCAGTCACACACATTGGCCAACACACACTCCTGTTACTGCTGCAGCAGGTTCTGCTCTAAATGCAGAACTTATAATTTTAGCTGTGGAATGACACAAGGTCTGATCAGGTCAACACAACTATGTCCAATCACTATTGAGAAGTTTCCATGATCGTAAGGTTTCCATTTAACACCGGTTGTACAAAACCTTTTTTCTTTTTATAAACTCGAATATCCTCTATATTTTAGAATAATAGGCCTAGTTGGTCTAATTTTTCTTTCATATTATTTTATCTTTGCTCATGAGCTGCTTTTAAGAAGAAATTTGGAGATCTTTGCATAATCTTGGATTCTTGGCCAGTAACATTTCCAACTCATTATCCCAGTTTTGACGTTTGTGATTTCATAATTTTGGACTTTTGGAGTAACTTTTCCCTCCAATCTATCTCTAGAATTTACCAAAACAAGATGGAGTGACCAGTATCATTGCTTTGTCAACAATAATAATCAATAATAATCATGCTTTTACAATAATAATCATGCTTTGACATTTTGTCTATCTTTTTCTTTGCCAGAGAATAATTCTATCATGCTTTTAGCCCTATAGTTGTTGAATCTAATAGCCCTCACTATACCAAATCCAGCCTCCGTTCTAATTATTTGGTGAGTTTGAGCACCCACTTCTGTCTGTCAACATATTTCTTTTTCTTATAGGGCTGGACTTGTACCTACTGAAAAAGCAGAGAGGGTTAGTTTAGCAGAGAATATAAAGAATTGCTCTTAGACCAGTGAATAATCAAAATGAATAAAGTTAATATAATAATTAACCAACTTTGAAGCAGTCTCTGGTGATCATTGGTTGCCACACCTGTGGTGGGTCGGTTCTTCTGTTTTTAGATCATCAGTCCGTTGAAGCTTCTTGGCTGTCGCTCTGCATGTGTTGTCAGCCGATGATGTCACTCAAAGGCCTGTTAGGCTATGTTGTTTCTCTGCCTCTTCTCAGTTTGGGCAATGAAGTTGATCCTGCCTGAGTTTTGCATCTCAGGATTTTCTCTTTGTGCTTAGGAAAAGTCTCAAGTGAAAGTTTCACCTTTTCCATCATTAAATCAGTCTTTCTCCTTGTTGAGCTTTCCAGAAAGTCAATTTCAGGAGGGGAGCAGAAAGCCCCTCACCCACTTCTGTCTTCTTTCTGCAGTCGTGTCTTTGACCTTTGACCTCTTGTTGCTTCCAATTTGAAACTGTCATTGAAGCCATCTGAAATTTGAACACTCAGAGATCCGCATGAATCAAATTAAACTTTTAACAGTTCCAATTGTGCCTGAGCTATTAGCTCTTTTAAATTTCACTTTTTAACCATCTTTTTAACTAGTTCTTCTATATAAAAATCTCACTGGTTGACAACAGCAGTTCTTCCATTCTATTTTTAGTAAAGCAAGTTCTTCATTGCAGGAAAAAGCAAGCTATTTCTGTTTTTCAATATCAGCAATAATCTAACTTTGATTATCTAAGTATAATTAAAATTTCCCTATCATAAAATCGGCTTTCAATCTTTCTTATATCTTTGCATGCTGTGTTCAAATAATCTAGCATGGTGAATAACATTTTTCTCAACCAACATCAAGGAATTCCTCTTATCTTTTCTTTTCAATTATTGAATCAACAATATTTACTACAATTCTAAGATTCCTAATGTTTATGAAACTTAGTCACCCAATCTTGATCACCTAACACTGCACAACTTATTTTTTTCTTAACACAAACTTAATAATCTGCAATGGAATAATTTTCCACTCTGTCTTCAGGGATAATGAGATACAAATTTAGACGTCTTCAGATATAACATATTAAGCACGTGCAATCTTATTTAAATTGATCTATTAATATATATATTACTTTTTATCTTATTTCATACTGCATTAATCTCCAGAGTTAATATCTTCAAACACTTGTTTCCCTTTACTTTTGTACCATTTATTTCATGTCTCTAAATCTCATTCACACATTCTTTGTCCCTTTTCAAGTGACCAGGGTCAGGGGGTCACTATTTTTACCCACAGGCACAGTCAAGCAAGACACAGGATCCCACAAACACACACACCCTATTCTGTACTCTATTCCCTGTCAGATCTGAATTATTCGCTACTTCTCAAATTTTTTTTTTTTTTTTCAAAACACTACATTAAATATTCACTGTTTCACCTCCTCAACACAGCAAAAAACAATACCTCTAAGATTCACTGATTCACTTCCTCAACACAGTGAAAAAACAATACCTCTTTAACTATACTAAAACTTCATCTGTGCACATGCTATTTACTTGTATCCTTCAAGGCCCACTTACAAGTAAAACACAAATCAATAATAACTGATATCCTTATCAGTACGGTTGTCATCCATCCAGGCCCACTTGACAACATAAAATCTTCTTCTGTGTATATGCTATTCTTGTATCATTCAATGCCCACTTACAAGAAAAACACCCTGTGTGCATGCTTTTTGCGTAATCATCCATCGAGGCCCTCTTGAAACGCAAAAACACAGATAAATCAACTGATATCCTTATCAGCCACTGATATCCTTATCAGTAAATACAAATCATCTGTATGCATGCTCTTGCCTATTATCCATCGAGGCCCACTTAATAAAGCAAAACACAGATTCTTGCATATTCGTACAACAAAACCTTAGCGCCAAATCAGCAACACCAGTGTTCACAAAATCCACACAGGATCATATAAGCACTGGTAAACACTACTGGGAGCTCCCCCGCGCTATTACAAACTACTTGATATCTACAAGGCCTTCTTATTAGAAATCAAACTGCATGCAATCATTTCTGGAATCAAAGACCCCTTTTTCAATTTTGTTTTAGTTCTTTTAAATTTGAAGAAGCTTTTCTTACCACTTCCGGGCAGCTGGTGACCAACACATACTTTACACAAAAGCAAAAATGCTCACCTCAAAGTACAGTGGCCACTGTTGTTTGTGCCGGTCACCAGAGATGCCCTGTGTGGTTCCTTCAGCTCCTAACAAGTCCCGCTGGGGTGCCATTTGTTGTGGTTTCAATCTTTTTATGAAATCACTTCTCAGAGATCTTTGATGCCAGAAATATTGTAGACTTTATTTAACAAAACAAAGCCGAGCAACCTCCTGCAGGACATGACTCCCCGCAGGAGATGACTCCGGAACATCGGTTAGCTTTTCACATATATACATACATCGCCTCCAAAAATGGTCATACATCCTAGATAGGGTCTTGCACCATGTGACAAACTTAAATAGAATCCACTGCTGCATCAGTATTCTTGACCTTTCTTCAAGCCCCTAAAAGTACATCCAAAGTCACACACTCACAAAAGAAATAAATAATAGTGTCTTAATATGTAGCTAAATTACTGATCTTCTAAATAATAAAATCTTCAACAATACCAAGTTAAAAACAATCTATAAATACCACTGTACACTCACCTCTCACCCTGGAAACCAGGAAGACAAATGCAACTTCCTGTCACATGGTCACAGTGGCCATGATAGCAGGTTTTACACAGGAAGCGGCAGCCATCTCCGTAAGTACCATCTGTGCAGGGTTTGTCACATCTGCAGAGGGAGAAGGCCAAAATAAAGTAAACTAAAAGCTAAAAACCACCCTGTGTCAGAATCTAAGATAGCTCTATAGGTAGATACACACATGAAAAAAAATACAAAGTGTACGTGGCCCAAAAAAGTGTTTGGACATTTAATACATACTCTGTTACATCAAGTTTGCTTACATAGGAAACAAATCTATTGCTGTAAATTATGCCCTGGAGTGTTTCTGACTTATTAAAACCTATACCTCTTCTTTTTGAACTAATAGACTGGCTTATTAAGAGTCATTTATTTGTGAATGGGACACCGGTTGTGCTGTATGTTGTTGATTCACTTTAAAGAAACAGCTCATAAAAGTGATATGTTCGTGAATCAAACTACACTGGCCAGTGGCCACACTGTATGATATTTCTGATTCACTAAAAATAACTAACTCATAAGAGTCGTTTGAGAATCAGACTAGTCACGTAAGGACCTATCAGCCAGGACATCTAGAGATTCATGAACGAACTAGATATTTCTGCGACAAGGTTTATCATCTAATGTGATTAAGTGCATACATTTTAACTGTCCTTTTTAGGCCACTGTAGTTTGCCACAGTAAATAAGACAATAGGATGTTCTTTTCAGAGCTGAATCCCAACAGATCTGTACCTTGGTCCAGTCCACCCAGTATCACAGTGTAAGCATGCTCCAGTTTCCGGGTCACATGGGTCCATATTTCTGCAATGCGGACAAACCTCTCGGCAGCGATGGCCATAATGACCTGCAGGACAGCTCTGGTCACAGCGCGTGCCATTCCACCCTGGTGCACAGGCATCACACAGGCCGTCCTGTTTAGAGCAAGACCTGCCTCCTTCACAGTGTCCACAGCTACACACACACAGAGGAGAACACAGAAATCATGGATGACACAAAAATTAATGTTATCTTTTTAATCTTGCCTTTTCACTCACCTCTCCTTACAGCCTCTGCCGTACTTTCCACTCTCACAAGGCTCATTGCAGACAGAGCCTTTGTAACCCGGGTAGCACAAACAGGTGCCAGTTTGCAGGTCACAGTCGGAATTGCTGAGATTACAATTACAACGGCGGTCACAGGACGGACCCCACCAGCTACGAATGCACTGACAGTTCCCTGTGCGCTGCTGGCAGGGGGACGTGAAGCAGTTGCATCGCAGGCTGCACTTTTGGCCCCAGTAGCCCTCATTACACAAGCAGCGGCCAGTGGCTGGGTCACAGGTGGATGTAGCGGGGTGGCACTGACAGGCATTGGAGCAAGTGGACGTCCACCAGCCCTCCTCACAGGTGCAGTTGCCGTAGACAGGGTCACATTTCCCATGACGTGCGCATTTGCAGCTGTATTGGCACAGGTTGCCCCAGCGGTTAGACAGGCACGAGCACTCACCCGTAACTGGGTCACAGAGCCCATGAGGGTGACAGGGGCAAAGCTCACGACAATCCGCCCCCCAAAATTCACGAGGACAACCTGCAGAGAAATAAGAATTCAGATCCGTACAATAACTAGAATCACACTACAATGAAAACAATAGAAAATAATATGAATATTATGTAAAAAATATTTAGCCTATTAATTATTTATTCAGTTTTGTTTAGTCAGAGATCCCTTTTATAGAACAGTTAGTTGCTGTCCTTGAATTTGAATTAATCAATTACATATTTACACCAGTAGGTGGCAACAAACGAACGTCACGAGTAAGTCACTGAATTATTAATTCAACAGATTAATCTAAATACAGTGATTCAATCAGGAACGCCAGTACTGTCTGTGCACTGAATTATGAAGCTTTGAAACATTTATGAATATTTTTATTTTTGTTAAAAAACAGCCCTGTCTAATAGTACTAGGTTGTAAAAGAAAAAAATATTTTACATAAACTTTATATTTAATTTATATTTCATGTATATTACATTTAATATATTACACTTTTAATTAAAATAAAATATTTAAAAAAAAATTAAAGTGCCATACATGTTTATAGGCTAAGTTTTCGTAGCATTTACAGTTTTGAGCAGCAGGTGCTCACCGACCGCCTGTTTGTTTCGCGTGTCTCTAACAGTGAATCATTTTGTTTCGAAAAGCTTCGTTTCTCCCGGTTTATCCCATAGGCTACTGTTTGAAGGTTGATTCTGCTATGGAACTATTTTAGTTGACGGAGGGAAACCAAAGTAACTGTCAATATTGTGTCTAAAATGTAGGTAACTCAATATTAAATAGGCTAGTTAACAAAGCAGAATCACACTTGTATCAGGCATTCTTGCTCGTTTTTCAAATCTCTAACCTAAAGGCCACAGCTGTTGAAAACAGAAACCTAGATGATGATATTAGCCTACTCACGGGTTTTGCACTGATAACCGTAAAATCCAGGTTTACATCGACAAAATCCAGGGTAAACACACACTTCGTCCTGCAGACAGGCTCTTTCACCCTCACAGAGGGCTGAAAAAAAAGGGAGACTTTACAGACAACAGAACTAAAATCGCAGCTTCATAAAACTGCTGACAGCTATAGGCCCACAGGAAATGGGCCTGTTGTCGTGTGTCATCAATAAAACAACAATGTAATACATTTTGTATTAAACTATACATCTACAGATGGTATCAATACTCACGGACAGTGCATTCATCACCATTTTGGCCCCATCCAGAACAACATGTGGGAGAAGAATCCCTGTTTAGAAAATATAGCAGACATTATACAATGTTGAATCTACTGTCAAAATGGGGGAAACAGTTTAGGATAGAGAGAAAAATAAAATAGGGAGCATATTATAACATAAGAAACCTCTTATAAATCACAAATATCTATTAAGATATCCACTGTTTCTCTTAAACAGTTTGAGATTAATTTGAAATAAATTTAAGACGTCTCAGATTTTTCTCCACACAAAAATACTAGGCTATAGAGTTTCAGAAGAGATTGCAGTAGTCTCTCAAAATGATCTAGAAATGTCCCAATATCTATGATTTTTAATTTGATCAAACATTTCACATTGAAACAATATAACACTGTCTTGTCTAAAGTTCTCTATTATTATTATTATTACTGTAGAACAGTGACACATTAACACGTTCATTTTAGGAGAGACAATCTGAGACAATGATACTTTAGCATAACTGAATTCTGGGCCAGTACCTGAAGCAGATATTCTTCCCGGTTGGAGAGAGTCTCTGAGCTGAGCATTGGACACACATGAGCATCAGTCCAAATGAGGTCAGAAAGGTGTCCATCCCCTCCGGACCGACCAAAACCGAAACCCCCTCTCCTACCACGGCACCAGTCCAGGCTAGTTCTGTACTTCTGGAACAGAAAAGATCCAGTCCAGTCTCTGTAGAAAAATGAGCTCTCCAATTCTCTTTGTTTCCTCTGCAAGTTTCCTGAGGAAGAAAAGCCAGCTTCCTCTAATTCAATAAGCCACTGGTTGTTTAAAGACAAAATCAAGGCCCAGAATTTCGGGGAGGAGTTGGATATTTTTAATGGTCAGTCTGCCTGCCAACATTTTCTCATCCTTACCAATTACTTTCATATGTAAAAAAAATTTATTAGATAAAAAATATTAGAACATTTTACTGACTATAAATGGACTTTTGTTCAGAGTATAATGATCTCTTCAGGTCAAAAATCACACACACAAACATCACAATAACCCCTAAAGATTTTATTTTCTAGTAACAAACATGTTTGCAAAAAATAAAACAGTAAAAGGTCAGTATAGGACTCATTAACTTTTATTCGCAAAGGTCCCAAGATAAACAGATGAGGCACAGACAGCTAAGGAATACAGAATTCAGTTAAGGGCCTTTAAAACATATGGGCACCCATTATCTCTAATTTCCTCCTGAGGAAACACAGACTTCCTCTCAATCAGGGAACACCTTAAGACGCATACAAAGTATATTTGAATCACATCCACATTTTTGCTTCTTAATTCAACACAAGGGATGTGTCACACACCATTTCTGATCAGTTGAATGGCTGTAGAAGTGCCAACTCATTAAAGAAATAGTTCACCCAAAAATGAACATTTTGTCATCTTTTACTCACCCCCACGTTGTTTCAAACTTTTATGACTGACTGACTTTTGTGGAACACAAAAGAAGATGTTTTGAGAGATATCCAGTGTTTTTTGTCCGTACAATGGAAGTCAATGGTAACCAAAACAGTTTGGTTAAAAGATTCTTCAAAATTCTTAACATATGTCTTAATATTTATGTAATTCTTTTGTGTTCTGCAGAAGAGTCAAACAGGTTTGGAATGACATGAGGCTGACGGAATTTACATTTTTGAGTGAACTCTCCCTTTAACAGATCAGACAATAAACATTTAATTAAACTTTTAAGCATCGCTTTTTTAACACCGGGTTAACAGCCGTGGACATCTCCACAGAACTGGCATTGCTTGACATTTAAACAATTTTTTGGATGCAAATATTTAAAAATATGCTGAAAATCCTTATAGATATCCTTATAGAAAATGGATACTTTTTAGGGACAGCTAATGTTTTATCAAAAAAAAAAAAAAACTTGTAGAACATGATTGAATACAAAATACTCTAATGCCCCCTATTGCCATAAAAGGGTCAGTGTGATTATCTCTGATAGTGATTGTAATACAATGTCAGTATCTTTGGTTAAAATCCATATTAAATATACTCTCTATAAAAATAGCTGCTATAATTCTCTCTAGCTTCTATCCAGACATCGAAAATATAATGCCAGGTGTATTATGATTATCAAAACGCTGCAGATTACTCCCATGTTTTTAAGTGCACCAGTCTGCAGTCATTTATGCACCACCAAATGAAATTGCAGGAATAATTATTGTTTCCAAAGCCTCCTACATCCCTTTCCAAGTCAATTTCCCGCTAAACAGCTTATTACATGTAGCCCCGCCCCCAAACACATGCCATTGGTTGAGCCAGAAGTGGGCCTTGAAATAGCAATATTTTGAAAGTGCCACAATACCATTGTTTACTCATTGGAAAAGCAATCAAATGTCTTACTTACAGTTGTATTAGCACATTAAACTGTAATAGAAGAAAGTGAAAAAGAATTATACACTTCACCTTTAACTATATATACACTGTCATTGAAAAGTTTAGGGTCAGAACGATTTTTTAAAGAAATTAATACTTTTCTAAAAGATGAAAAATATAATGGTTTACACAAAATTATTAAGAAGCACAAATGTTTTCAACATTGATAAACATTGATATTAATACGTAATGTAATGAGCACTAAATCAATGATTTCTGAAGGATCATGTGACACTGAAGACTGGAGAAATTATGCTTTTCCATCTAAGGAATAAATTAGATTTTAAAATATATTAAAATGGAAAACAGTTGTAATGATATTACTGTAGTACTGTATTTTTGATCAAATAACTGCAGCCTTGGTGCTCTTGAAATTTTACCGACCCCAAATACATAGAGAAATAGTTCTCTCAATACAATCCTCAGTCTGTTCCTTCGTTTTGAAACCTAAATGAGATCAAGAACATATTTTGAACTTCTCTCTTCAAACCCAGGTAAGGATGAGTGACAGATGGGCTGGTTCTCAAGAGGAGCTGAGGGTTTGTGTCTCTCCCTCGACTCCCTGCTCATCTGGATCGATGATTTCCCATGTGGAGCTGGAAGTCGGAAGGCCAGAGGGCTGGGAACCGGAGCTCCTAGTAAGACTGGACCGCGTCAGGAAACCAAATCTAAAGGTTTGAGTCAGAGGAGATAAGAGAGCTTTAAATCACTGATAGGAGAATGACAAGGGGATTTCAGGACTATTTTTAGTTCAGTTTCAGTAGCTAGTTGGCACGCTCAGTTACTAAGGTTACTAAGCTGAAGAGAGAAATGTGATTAAGAGATCTCTAAGATCAGCTTAGAGTTTCCCCAAGAACATATAGAATTAATGCTGCTAAGAGCCAGAATACACAGTATATTATGGAGCAAATTGTGTGCGTGTATCACACAAATTTTTACATACAATACACTGAGAAGAGAGCAGATTCCCTTTATAAAAAGACAAAGAGTCTTATTTAAAAATGTGTAATACATGAGCTTCTCAATTAGTATATTGTCAGTCGCATACTTTTAACCAACATACATTTAAAGGGAAAGTTTAACAAGCCCAACCTGCCCCACAGGCTACAATGTAAAAATGTCTGGCATCTAACCGAAAAATGTAAACCAAAAAAGTAAATGTTAAAACAAAAGTCTATCACGTAACCTAAAATGTGGTAAGAAATGTAAACAATGTAAATGTAAAAAGGAAAAAAGTGGTATTTAAATTAACCTTGGTAACAAATAAAATTATGTAATTTACATAATTTGTAAAATTACATAATATTATGTAATACAGAATCATTCATACTGCATTAAATTACACAACTTAAAGTAATTTTTAAGGATAAAAATAAGATTTTACTTCTTAAATGTATGTAATGTTTGCACAACTAGCAGCACCAAAAAAATACTGCATAAAAACGGTTATACTACATAACAATATTGAAAACATGAGACACCTCAACAGCAACCATAACAAGTGCAGATATTTTACAGCATAGAAGCATGTCAGAAACATTTCTGCTGTTGCTCAAAAACTACATCTTAAACTACAAAAACTAAACCTTTCCCACTCAATGTATTTTTTGTACCCAAGACTGGTGGCTTATCCCATAACCCAATTCTACTGAAACCCATTTCTGGTGACGTAGGTTAGAAGAATGTAAGTAGATTGCTGGACTGAAATCAGTTATTGCTATAGTCTTGTTTTTAGCATGAATGCAGCACTCACATGTTTCTGATGCGTGAGTCCTGGGGTCTGTTGTCAGTGTCGACGTCTTCATTCCCACTCCTCTCAAACAAAGGGCCATCTGTCTCATCTCTATATGAGAGTGAAACATGGTTAAACATAACATTAAATCACTGAATACTACCAGTATGTGTGTGGCGTGTACTCACGTGCTACATTCGCTGACAGGTATGCCGAGCATTTTAGACTTTATGACGGTCCTCTGCTTCTTTATGGCAGAGCGCACGGCATCGAGTAAAAACCCTGGGCATCTCTCATCATTCAGGATTTCCCTAAGGAAAGACAGAGAAATGTGTGTACATTGAGGAAGGATGTTGTGCTGATGTAAAGGTTAGAATCTGTCACAAATACATCAGTCCCACCTTTGGTAATATGCAAGCTCCTCTTTCACCAGAAAGAGATTGGCCTTCAACTCGTTCCTCTCAAAAAGCATTTCCCGAACTTCCATCTTGGTGAAACAAGGTCGATTTGGATCTTTCAAGTCTATGATCATCTTATCTGTGAGGTCAATGGCTGAACTGCTCTGAAGGAGGCAAAGGTGGAATTATAGGAATATGTGAGTCAAATACCATAAATGTCTGAAGCACAGTTGATAATGTGCAGCTGATTGCATTTTTAAAAAGACAGTTTGATAACACTTTTACAGTGTTTGCGGGACACATTAAATCATAAACCACAATCATTAAACTAAAAACAAAAAGTGTGGTACACAGTGGTGCCTAAATTAGAGGTTTAAGTGAGTTAATAAACACTCAGAATTAAATTTAAATTAAGTTTGAAAATAATAAATAAAACAATTGAATATAAATATTAATATAAAAGGTAATTTAATATAATTATATTTAATAATATTCAAATGTAAAATAATAAATACAATCAGTTCCTTTTTAAATCATTTATATATTTTTTATATTGATAATTTATAATCAATATTATTTAAAAAAAAATATTACTAAAAACTTATTTGATTTCTAAATTTAAATAATCTATTTTATTTTTATTAAGATAAATTAACTCAATTTAAATTAGAACTAAATTTATATTAAGATAAAAAAAGATTGAAACAAAAAATATTGAATAAAACAAAAACAGTTTAATATTAAAATAACATACATTTTATATTATTTAAATGTAAAATAAGAAATAGAATAGTTATTTTCTAAATAATTTATACTTATTTATATTATATTAAAAAAAAAAAATATATATATATATATATATATATATATATATATATATATATATATATATATATTTGTTTACAATACAGGTAGATGGTGAAACCTGCTGGGCATTTCTGCCTGTCGCACCTCCACCGGTGCCTAAGAGATTAAGGTATACCTAAGGTGTACATGTTATATATATATATATATATTGTTACGGCCCTGTCTTTTTTTATTCTCTACCTGATGGCAGTATAACATCCGACTGTGACGTCACTGTTAATTGTATAATTGATGGGTGGAGAGTATAAATGTTTGGACTGATTTACTCAACGTTACTTCCTCTTATGGAAGGTAGTTCTCCAGAGAAGACGTTTGCTCCAATTTGTTTTAGTTCGTCTATTTTTTACCAAAATTCATTACCCCATTGGATTCTTATTTTCTTTTGTTTATTTAAATCCCTAGACATTATGTTATATTTTTGTAACAGATCATTTTTGTTCCAAATAAATAAGCTTGCAATGCATTGCAAACCGTTTGTTTGTATGTGTAAACCTCCTTAAGTTACGGTCGGAAACGAGCTGGCCGTGACAATATATATATATATATATATATAATTTTTATTTTCCAGTTTTCGTTCATTACTAAAAGCTTATTTGATTTCTGAATTTAAATAATATGTTATCTGTTATTAAGTAAAATGAATCAAATTAAAATTAAATATAAATTAAGTTAAGTAATAAAATTAATAATACATAAAAACAGTGTAATGTAAATATTAATATAAAATAATTGAATATAATATTTAAATAAAATAATGAAACAGTTATTTTCTAAATAATGCTACAGATCTAGTTCAGTCTATCATTCCTTTGCCGTTTTGGTTAATTACTAAAAGCTTTTATTTATTTCTGAATTTAAATTATCTCTGTTGATTAAAATAAAACTAAAGTTAAACATTTCTGACAAGGTTTTAATGTCAGAATTTAATCAAGCATCCAGAAATGTTTGTAAGCTGAAGGGGGAGTTGCGCACAAACATGTCCGTTACACTCCTGCGAGGGCAAACATGACCTATATATGCCAAATCCAACCAACCAAAGTGAAATTTAGGCCCTGCGCCTGCGGTAGTACAAAGCAATACCTAAACCCCCCAAGAGGAACATAGAAGCATAGAATTCTGTCTCATTATGCTTTTAGGAAATACAAAAACGACGAATACCCACAATCCCACATATAAACCCAATACAGGACAGCTAATTTGTTATTAAGAATCTAAGTAATACCGGTATTAACTTGACTAACCGTTTCAGCAGCAGTTTTCACGCTGGCTCTTTCTAGTTGTGAGTTCAGG
Organism: Phoxinus phoxinus; assembly: GCF_949152265.1. Classification (NCBI taxonomy): domain Eukaryota; kingdom Metazoa; phylum Chordata; class Actinopteri; order Cypriniformes; family Leuciscidae; genus Phoxinus; species Phoxinus phoxinus. The sequence goes on along the minus strand of NC_136879.1, from coordinate 26,184,576 downwards.
TGCTCTATCTCTTTCTGTTTCTCGCACAGGTCGGCCTCCATGTCGGCCTTCCTCTCCACTGCGCTCTTCAGCTGAGTCTGTATGATGTTCTGCTTGTGTCTGAGCTCTGCGTTTATCTTCATCAGCCGCTCCTGCTGCTCCTGGAGCTGAACAACAAACACACACTTCTGATCACTCAAACTCATTTATCAAACAAATGTTGAAAATGTAAAAGTGAAAATTAAGTTCATTTTCTCAAAAGCTATGAATTTGCAGGTCATTTTCTATGCAATTGTCTACTGTGTGGAACTGGTCTGATCAGTTTTATAACAAAGGAAAGGCAAACATAAAACATAAAAAGGGAAACTAATAACCTCAGCTCCAAACCACAGGTATACGCCTCTGATGCAATTCGTGAATACTTGTCGGCCACGACTGGTGACATCACACTTTTTTTATTTTGCCACAGGTTCTCTGCGAGTGACACAATGTTGGCACTGTGTTTTAAATTCAACAAAAGAAACCTTGATGTTGCAAAAACTAAACTAGTTCTGATGAAAAGAAAGCAGTGGGTGAAAAACCTGGTCACCAGAATTCATTTCTACAGGGACAGTGAAAAGAAATATTAAAAGGATTTTTGGATAGAAAAACACTCTTTAAGTTGGTTTTTTTTTAAGTTTTAATTTTAAGTGCAAGAAAGCAACATTTTGGAGTATAATAATAGCCCCTTGTAACCCAAAGGTTTGTGGTTCAAAACCTGGTGCCCCTGATAATTGATTTGAGCAACTCAGTTTATATCAGACACATACCGCTTCCACCTCCTTGGACATGCTGGATATCTCCTGAACTTTCGCTCTCAACTCATCCCGCTGCTTATCCACCACTTCCTTCAGCTTGAGCATCACCTCTCGTTCCTGACGCTGTGTGCGGTCTAGAGAAAAGATCAGATTTTAAAATACTGCATGCAGACAGATGCAGATCATTTTCGTAAAATACGAAATTTCAAATGCAGCTTGAATTACGGATTAATTTTACATTGTGTACTGTCCCTAAATAAACAAATAAATAAATGTCACAGTTTCCTGAATTTCAGGAGTTTGACTAAATAAATGTATTGCAAAAGCAAATGTTAAACAACTCCTGGAATCTGACAACAACATTCTTGACTGCTGACCTAACAGTAATAAACGAAGGACAAAAACTCCTCCCTTAAATAAGACAAACAGCTTTATTCAGTCTGAAACTTTGCACAGAATATGAGAGCTCCTCTCTGATATCAGGAAACACCTCCTTTTGGAGATCTCATGACAAGCAATTACATTTTGGACTTTAGTTTATACTGTATACAACAATAAAAATTTAAGTTAAATTGGTACTACAAGGAAATACAATGAGGCTGTAATAATTTAAAAAAAATGTAAGACTCTGGATCATACCTCCCTTGAAACATTTTTCATCATGATGATGTATTGACAAATGTTTTTTTTTTTTGAAGATAATTCACCCTCTTTTCTAAATGCATGTCATAGATCTGACTGTGAAGGATTTATCCATGTAGATGTTTAAATGTAAAAAAAAAAAAAGAAGGATGAAAGTCATAACAGGATCTTTCGGTGAAAGTGACAGACTTCAATCATTTAATCAGATTAAACCTGCGCCTTTCTTACAATCGACTGCAAGCTTGTCTTCATGTGACTCCACTTTTGAGTGCAATGCCCACATCTCATAAACCAATAAAAAAACTGATGTATAGAACCAAGCATTACGTTTTCTTTTCCGATAACCCATTACAGTAGGCATTTACATCAAAATACAGAAAATAAAGTTACTTCTGTGACTAATGTAAGACTGACCATCATTCCAATACATAAAACAATACATAAAACACTTCATGACGGTTTTCTGAAGGTGTAGTTAATTTACTATTACACTGGAAATGACAACTATACTGATATTCCATTCATTTTGGGATAAATTAACAAACTCATGTCTTCATTTAAATATTGTTATGTGCGTCTCAGGTCATTTTACCTTCTTTGGAGTGCGTGCATTGTAAGCGGGTCAGAAGCTCCTGGTTCTCTTCCTTGAGCTGACGCACCTGCGACTGTAACACTTCTACGTTCTCCTTCAGTTTCTTCTCTTTCTGATGCCAGTCCTGATGGAAAAAAAAATTGAATCATTGCAACAATCCTTTCAAACCACAAACGCATGAAGTGAGACTACCAGGTGTCACCCTGAGATTGGTTTCAATTCAAAAGCCTAACAATTTAACAGATCACTCTGAGAACACAGTGGCTGAGTCCAAAACGGCACACTCTCTTGAGAAGGTACTTGTTTTGAATAAGTAATTACTTCATGGCCGCTAAAAAAAAGTATGTTCTATATAGTATGAATGTGTGTAGTATTAACATACTACATTTGCCATGCTTTCATTATCATGTGACCTACCAGCGTCAGTTACTTCGCTTCGCTGCCGTACACAAATCCTCTCCCGTGGTCTCATGGGACAGTAAAGTGTCCACCATATGCACACTTCAGAATCTCGCAGGAAGTAGCAGGTCAGCCGGGGTTTTTTTTACCAACTCTTTTATGAGTACTGTGTGAATTTGGACATACATTTGTCACATACTGTTTTTCACCTACTACAAAGTAGGGAAGTATGATTTCAGATGCAGCCAGTGGCTTGTAAACCACTCATGTATGAATGCAGGACATGGCCCATATACTTATATAAGCAGCACAACCATACATCTTAGTTGGGAGATGTTTGACCGGTTCATTTTATTAACAACCTATTTTATTTATTAACAAAGATTTTATTAACTCCTCTCTTAAATAAGATTAACAGTTTTCAGTCTTAAAATTTGCACACAGAAAATGTGAGTTAAGAGAAGTTAAATGTCTCTCTAAGCATAGAAACAACATAGAATGATATATAAGGATAGAAACAACATCTCCCTTTGAAGATCTCAATAAGATTTTATAAAAAACTGATTGCCACTAGCATAATTATTTAATCTGCATACTGAACAAATTATTTGAATGAACATATTACAGCCACTTAGACGAAATCAAGATAAAAAATCCCCACTACTAATGGATGGTACATGATGTTCTCAAAATGACATTTATTGAGGGGAAGGGTAACGGAAGTGCCCCCTATTGGCATTTCCTAAAATCGATCAACGTGTCACGAATCACGATACGAATCAAAAGTCCAGCTGGATTCATTTTTTTATCCTCAAGTGCAACAACAGACCAGCTCTGTCCATTACATTTAAACACAGTTATCCATAAGACAACCGCATAGACATTTGAAAATAAGTAGTAGTGCTACAGTAACAGTGTTGACATACATGTCGACCATGTTGTCTTCTCTTACCCGACTCTCTAAGGCGCTGTTGCTGCTCTCATCGCATTCCTTCACGTGTCTTCTCTTCTGCTGCTGTAACTGTAACGTTTCAAAGGCCTTCAATATGTCCTCTTCCTTACATTTATGAGATTGATTTCTCGCCGCGAAACTCTCCAAGAGCTCCAGCACTTTCACTATGTGAGACACCAGACCCTCCACGCTCGACTTCCCGTAGCTGTCGATGAGCTTCTCCAATTCTGACCCCACCACTTTAGCGATTTCATACACATCGTCCACTGTCATTGATGAAAACGTCCTCGCAAAACACGAATGTATCTTGACGATATCATTTCGGTTTTCCTCGACGGCTATCATGCAAGTCTCCATAACGCACTTCAGATGAACTTGAACTCAAACAGCGACAATCGAAACTCCTGTCAGTCCGATCTCAACATGTCCAGTTGGGATTCAGCTCGAACGCAGTCTTTTTTTTGTTTCACTTTTGAACATGCATGCATTTTGCTCCAGTTTGTTTTGTAACTACATCCTTTGTTGATACGCTCTAATAAACACGATTGAGTTATAAAATCGACTTGTCTATGCAGTGTAAAGACTTGCATGTCATAACTTGAAGAGCAACGCCCACGTCACTAGCATAGATGAATGTTGGCCGTGCATGTTTGCATAGTGTTCTTTAATAAAAGGTGGGTGAACGGAGGCACATCTATGACTGTACAGTTCTTGTTTGCCATGGTTGTTCCCTCCTTCTCTGACCAATGCAACCCGAGAGCTTTAACGCAGCACATATGGCAAGCAGTTTTAACATTTATTCTTTAAAACTAGCATCCGTTTATTTTTGAAGTAGGTTTAGTTATTTTTTTCACATGTAACTAACTACCTAGATACTTATACTTCTAATAGCGATCTATTACTGTTACTTATTGTCAATAGAATATATGAGACATATATTCCAGTTGTATAATTTCTTTATCTCAGTAGGTACAATTGTTTATAAGCTGCCAGACTACTTCTGAAAATTAGTCTTTTTATAAATTGCATAATGCAATGAATAATCAGACTAATGATCAGAACCTTTAACTACTAGTTAAATAATCTAACTAGTAAGATTTTTTTTAAAAAATAGTTTCTAGTACGAATTTGGACATCCAGTCTAATAAAAGGCTGACTAGTGTCGCTTGCGTTGCTATTACACCTGGAGTGGATAGGTACTAGAAAGAATTGGAAAAGGTATAACGAAGTCTAAACTAGTCTTCCTGGAATTACTAGTCAGAAATGAATAGCTGATATTTGAAAAAAAGACCCCCATAGAAACAATTAAATTGTTGTTTTTTAATTATTGAAATGGTGACTAGTCTAGTCACCAGTAGTACTAGCATGTAATTAATAAAGGTGAAAAACTAGTGATGGTTAAAGTAGTATAAATATAGATAAGTGTAAGGTAATAATTAAAGGTAAAACCCAGTGTAAATTCTATACTGTACTCACCCTCACATCGTTCCAAACCTTAATGACTTTATTCTGCAGACCACAAAAGCAGATAATCTAATGAATATCCAGTTATCATTAATGACCGTTCATTGCATTTCCAGATCTCAAAACATGTTAAGCCACAAAAACACTGGAGAGCAGTGACCGGTGCAAATTTGGCTTAAATGTTTATCAGAATCAATCATTTTTGTTGACACTCTCGGGTGCTTCATTAAGAATAAACGCGAGTTACAAATGTACTGACATTGTATTGACTTCAATCGGATACCACTATTTAAGGAATAAATGTTAAAACAACTTGCCATTTCATATGTTCAGGGCTGAGCTGCTCAGTGAACTGTGACATATGCATGCAGATTGGTTTGCTCTGAAGGCATACAGTGGCCTTGCTCTAGATAGAGCAGCTACTGTTTCTTCAGTGGACACAGATGATTATTCCACAAAACCAACAGAAATGACAGAGATAAAGCTCAAATTCTTATAAAAGTGGTAATCTTTATTTAAACCCAAACTAGTGTACATGACAGATGCACAACATAGCTACAGGGTACAGACAAAATATGCCAGATTTATAAAAACACAACATACTACAAATTATTACGAAAAACGATACAGATATTTTTAGATGGCAATTCATTCATCTCACATCTACAGACAGAAAGCACAAAATATGCTTTTCCGCAATGTGCATAATCAACTCAATGCCACACAATTATGATGAAGCAAAAAAACATGACATGCTTTGAGTTTCTAAGCATTTACATTACTGCAAACAATAAAGAGTGAGTCCTGGTGACAAAACAGTACAGAAGCATTTGCTGGGTGCTTTTACTTTATATAGTTGCAGATTCTACTATTATGCATACATGTCCTCACGGTCAGCATTGTAGAGTTCACCTTCCTGCAAAGAAGCGAAGTTGAGGAAGTGAGATGGTCTGTGAACTTCATGGTAGAACTCTTTCGGGTTGGCCAACTGTAGGTCATACTTCATGTTAGGGTCATGGCGAACACCTAGAATGAGGGGGGAGAGATAGAAACGCACGATGTCACATCAGCAAGGATTTTTAATTTTTAAATCAATTAAATGATATCATTAATTTAAAGCTATGCTCACCCATGAAGTTATAGTTCCAGGAAACCTGGCCAGGCACCATGAAGAAGCCAAGGAAACGGTCAGACAAGAGCATCTGTACTCTTTCGTAGTGAGAAGGCAAGTAACCTTTGGGGTTATTACCCTTATCTGTGTTTTGCCTACCCCACTCATACCCACTAGGAGTCAACTTGTATGCCGTCAGCGTGCAGGAACCAGGGGTGAAACTAGATAAGCAAAACCAAATGTTAAACCCACAAAAGCAGTGTCAAATACATTATAACCAGATAATCATTACACAGCCAGTGCATTAGTATGCTAAATATGTACCTGCAAGTAATAATGATAGTCTTCTCGCCATCCCAGGATGGGTTGTCAGCCATGACCTTTGCGTGAGTGGTGACATCCTGAGGAGAAAGCTGGGGCGATTCGTTGGGCTGTGTATGGATCCATCCAAGAGGTTCCATTTCCTATGAAAGATAAAGATTGCATTCAAAAAATGGTTTGATGGCTGATAACACCAAACTACAGACATGTATGTAAAACACTGACCTTCAAGTACTCGTGTTGTGGCAGCTGGTTGGGCAGGTGAACCGTCTGATGCGTACCCCACTGTGGCACCATTACAATGCAGCGGATCTCTTTAACCTGAGGGTTATCTGGAGGGCTGGTTCCATAAAGATAACCTGCAATCTATAGGTATAAAAAAAGACAAAAACGTTTAGGATACTTCTAAATGAACCAAAGGAAGAGGATCTATAAGGGAAATCATGTTAAGACGACATTTCATCTAACCTGAGCACGCAGATCTGAGATGCAGATGAACTTCTTCAGAACGTTCTTGGGCAGGATGTAAGTGTACCCAGTCTCTTTTATGTCATCCGATGATACGTAGATGTGGTTAGTACGTAAGTGCAAGTTGGCAGCAGAGATCGCCCTGTGAGATCGGGAAAACAGTTAAACTCAATCTAGCTGTTTTTTAACAACTAAAAAGACAAGACAGACATGGAGAACTTTACACACCTAACTCTCCATTCAGTTTTGGAAGAGAAGGTCTGCGTCTCGTAGTTGCTGGTGGTGGAGGTGATAATCTCATCCCCGTGTTTGTTTACAGTGCGAGTCTGTGTGGCCGTTAGTTGAGACTGCTCCTTGGTCTGCTTCTCGATCTCAGCAATCTGCTGTCTCTGCTGGGATGGAGCAGAGATCTCCATACCCAGGATAATGTCCCTGATTTCAGACTGGGTCAAAGATGCCACATTCACACTGTGAAGGAGGCGGGGAAGAAAGTAAAAATGTGAGAAGGAAACCTTCATACAGGAAAATATATATTTTTTCAGTACACACTCAAAAGTCAGCATTTGTTCCAAGGCACTCACTTGTTCTTCTTGCCATAGTCAGCCAGGATGAGATCTTTGAGCTGCACCTCCACTTTGATCCACTCTTCATCGGTCAGAGTGGGCCAGATGTGGTGGGGCTCGGTGATGGTGGTCTTGTCAGGCTTCAAGATAACTTTGGCACGGTCATTATTGACATGAAGTGCTCTCAGGATTAAGATCAAACGAGAGAAAGCCTAGGCAACAAAAATGTACAATAGTTAGACCTTATAATGAGTAGTATAACCCTCAGAAGCAACAAATGATTAGGTCAAAATTATAGTAGAAGTGCTTGATTTACAGTGTAAGAGGAGATGGTCTTCAGCCAGTCATCGTACAGATTGAACAGGACCATCTGAGGCTCTGTGGCCTTCAGAATGAGGTCTCCAAACTTCTCCACTTTCAGACATGCCTGGAAGGGCAGCTGGAGCTCAGAGCCCTTGATTACAATGTTGGGGAAATCCAGCAAGTGCACCTGAGAAAAACAGACAGCTGTTAATCTAAAAGTTAAAATATACAGATGTTGAATTAATTTCAAGAGCATTGACTGAATTAGTTTGCCTTTCACAGTTTTAATGGATGTTTCTAACCTCAAGAGGATCCAACATGCCCTTCCTGGTCACAATAATCTGTTTGGGCTGCTCTTCAACAGGCAGCGATCGGATCAGGGCAGCCACTTCTTCAGCAGTCTTCCACTTAGCCAGCTATAAAAACAGAAAAAGTGCAACTCAGCAAAACAATTGAGTGACTGCTTTGAGCAGAACACTGACTAAAGACAAAAAAAAAAACTGCACAGAGACAACACGAAACTGACCTGTCCGAGACGCTTTTGTCCTGCCCATACAGAAGTGTGAATGATCTTCAGGAAAAGCTGTCCAGTTCTGGGGTTGAAGATGAAAATTGCTCCATTGATTGGTTTGGTGGTCAAGTTACCTTCAAAAGTCTAAAACATGGATAAAATGTAAACAAATTAGACATTTTAGCACACAACCCAAGATGATGACAACATGAACACCATAAGTGACATCCACATGATGTTAAATTCACTTGCCTTGTGGATGGTGACTCTGTACACATTGGTGTCATCCACAAACCAAATGATCTGATTGGAGAAGAGCTCTCCATAGTTCTGGGAAGATAGGTAAGGCTCAGTGGGCTCTGAAGAGTAAAGTTGCAGACCCTTACGGATTCGCTCTCTCAGCACATACAGAGCAGGGTTGGCCTTCATTATCTTCGCCATGGCCTGCTGGATCAGGGGCTTGGCTCCAGGAAACCAGTTTCCATAAGCACTGCAGAGAGAGACCGAACAAATAAAATACTTTAACAGCTGCTCTGTCGCCGTTTTTGGGATGTGTATCCAAAGTTGTACTTAACTATGTGTCAAAATCACCTACACAACATGACAAAATACTGACCTGTGAAGGTTGTAAGCAAGATCAATGGCAATCAGGACTCCAGTGGGTGATGGATAAATACTCATGTTGTCAGTGGTGTAGTCCAAGAACTTGGCCCTGGCATATCGCTCAATGTCATGGGAGTCGTAGTCACCCCATCTGAGCTGAATGTCAATCCAGTACTTCTGTGTGGTGGTGCTGTCCATAACATCCCTATAGAAAGAAACGCAAGAAAATATGATTAAGGTATTTTCTATATGGTTATACTTGTGACATTTATATTCATGCTTCCTCTTGATAACTTAGAACTCAACATATCTATTATGCTTAGTCACATACTTGGAGTCTGCTAGAAGCGAGGGACGCGAGACATTCCACTTGTAGGATGCAAACAACAGAATGTCAGCACAGGAGGAATTCATCTTGTAAGACTTCCTGGGATGGATTGTCTCTTTCTGGACAGTCTCAATCTCCAAAGCATCCAGCTCTTGGTCAAACACCTACAAAAAGCCAACAGAAGCTTACTGATGGCACTCTTCAGCACAACTCTGAATAAGTCAATTGTTAGTAAGTTCAGTCTAAAGTGTAAAACCACAGTCCTGCCTACACTAAGATGTAGGGTCTCATTAAATAAGCATCTCTTATATCAATTGTATAATATCCTGATCTAAGGAAGCACATCTCTTTACCTGACAGAGATCCATGACAACGCTCTCATGAATCTTCTGCCACAAGTGAGCTCTGAAGATCTGGATCAGAGAGATCTTGAGCGTCGGGATTTTACCATGCATGAAGATTCCAGTGAGGTCCAACTGCACCTGGAAACCCACATACACCTACAAGAACATCAAGAGAATGAGTGAGTCTCAATAAAAGGAGGGTAAAAAAAAACGCTTTTTCCCCCACCCCATTTCTAAATGCAGTTGCTTCTCATAGACTTACATTGGCTCTGTTGATTGTAGGAGACCACCACAAGGTGAATCGTCGGTTAGGAATTTGGTTCAGACCAGATCTCTGAGCATTGGTGAGTTTCTTCCATTTCATGGACTCTTCGAAACCACTAGCCTTCTCCCTATAAAATATAATGTTAAAAATAAAAAATTCTCAAAATTAACTAAATTGAAAGTTTCTGCTGAATTCATTGCGTTTATCAAAAAAAAAAAAAGATCTTACCAGAAGAGACCCTCCCAGGTGGGGAAGTAGGTTCCCTTGAACAGAGTGTGCTCAAGAATGCCTTCCACCCCTCCAAGTGCCTGGATCATGTCTGTTCGGTAGTTGTTCAAATTCCACAATTTTCCATCATGCCTTTGGTGAGTCCACCAGAATGGATTTTGCTTCAGAACCTGAAAACACATTAAAAAATCTTTAAAACGCCACGAAAATAAATCTGACTGGTGTGTGGCATTGCTGTTAATGTGCAATGTTTCCCAGATAGAAAGACTTTTACCTGGTACTGTTTGAAGTCTGTTCTGACTCTCCAGCCCTTGTCATAAGCAAGTGTGTGTCTGTCCTTCTGGAAGAGGGTGTTGATACGTGGAATACCTCTGTCCCAGGAGTCCTCCAGATCTTCCAGTGTCAAACGTCTGAGGAGTATCAAATTCATATTAATAAGCTTGAATACATCAACATCATCAAGATTTGGCTTTGGTTAAGAGGACAATACCTGTTCTGAGCAATGGCCTCCTGGCGCTTGAGGGCGTATTCGGCCCAAACTCTCTGAGAGTCAATGAACTCACTCTCCCATGGCTGGATGTAACGATACAGATTAGGAATCAACTGATCCTCTTCATGACTCATTCCAGAGCGGAAATGAGTGATTCCCACATCAGTCTGTTTGGACCACCTGAGCAAAAAACAGTAAAACTATCATCAATAGCCTGAATCTGTGGTTGCATATTCATTTAATTGAAGTTATAACTGATCAAGGAAACAGCTACAAAAACGGCAATTAACTTACCGAAGGTCAGACTGTGGGATTAGTACGTGTCCCATGGAAAGCATTCCCAGTCCACCCAACTCCTTAGGAGTGTAAAACACCACAGGTGGGAAACGGCTGGGCATTTTGGAGTTCAAACCAATCTTGATACGGGTTTGGATCTTATTCTCACACTTCACCAGCAGGTCCAGAAGCTCTTGAGTGTTGACCACAGCTTCACGGAAGTATGTCATCAGACCAATCAGAGCTGTGTTCCACTTATTCACAATCTGAGAAGAGCAACATTATGTAAAACAGGAAATACAAGCATGTCAAATTAGTTCCTAATACCTATTACACATTACATGAGTATGGATTTTTTGCTGTCAAGGTTTAAGGCTCATACCTTAGTGAAGGTGGTGGAGCCAGAAGCCATAAGAATTTGTCGCACTCTGTTGTGGAACCTCTGCATGGACTCATCATCTACACGCAGGAAACACTGTGCTGTCCTTTCCTTTGTTACCTAAAAAAAAACATACAATTATCCACCATCCTTTCTGACGTGCCAACAGTTATTTTGCAGATTGTTTGTAATTCTACTTGCCTCGTTCTGCAAATTCCAAACACCATCTTTGTGCGTAAACTCCTCGTAACTGGTGCGGCACTTCGGCAGGATGCGACACTCAAAGCCACACATATTGAAAAGCAGGTTGGGGTTGTCCTTGCTGTACACAGACACAAAGCTGTTCTCCCACTGAACTGTGGTCACAGAACGAGGGAGGCGATTCTTGATGTCCCAAAACACAGCACGGCCCCTGTGCGATTATAAGGAAATCAATTATACCACATGCATTTGTCTGATTTATTAAGGTGTTCAGAAGGAGCAAAGTCTAGAGAGCTTACAAGTTCACATCATGTTTCATCAGTCTCATCCTAGCATCACGGGGCCAGCATTTCTTATTGTTGTAGCCCACAATGTTCTCATTGTTGGGATCCGGGTGCTCAGTCAGGTATCTCTGGATCAGATCTCTCGCCTCATCAGCAGAGAACCTACACACAGCAAAACCAGAATATAACAACATTTATAAAACAGCAACTTTAGAAAAAAACTCAACTGCACAACAGGAGATTTCCTTCATCTGCACTACTAACCTGAAGAAGATGTGAATGCGGTCTATGTATCTGCAGTAAAGACGGATGGGATGGGCACTCTCAGTTGCCGTGTCCTGGAAGCTGAGGAAGTCATTAGGCATCTGAGGAGGGCCAGCCATCTCACTTGCTCTGTGCAGACCCAGCACCAGCAGGTCCATCACCAACCCATAGTACTGCACGATGAAAGAGGCAAACTGCAGGCCACGGATAATACCATACGAGTTTGTGTGGTTCATGTCCTGCAAAGAGAAAATACAGATATCTAAAATCAACCCAAGCAGTGAATGGAAATTTCTCAAATGCATTAAGAGGGAAATATGAATTTTATCAATGGAATGTATTGTGCAATAAACGGACCTTATAGTTAATGACAACGTTGTTTTTGGCCGTCATGTAATCGGCAATGTTGTGATCCACAATAAGACGCAGAAGCCTGTTCAACAATGTCAAGTCAATCTTCTCGTACATCTTCTCGTAGCGAGACTCCAGCATGACGTTACATTCACCCTCTGCTGTCTCCCACACATCCTGCAGGTTGTTGATTCCTGGTAGACATAATTAGAAATGTTAATGAAAATAATTAACATTATCCTTTAATCAACCCTCATTTATCCAGTGTACAAGATCTCTAGAATAACATTACAATAGTTTGACGTCTTAAGATAACCAGTCAATTAGAGGTTGACTGTATTTGCCAATGTTTTAATTATTGGCATTAGCAGATGAGTTTCTGCATGGCCGATAAATGATGAATGGGACTTTTAGCGATGGAACTTTCAGTTTGACAACACCAGCACCAGAGCGGAGATTAACAATTATTTAAATTATTCGATATAGTTAAACAAAGTATACTGTATATAAAACATATTTAAGTGTTTAGCATTCTATTGTTAGTAATATAAAAGAAAACACTACGTTTTTCATATACTGTCAACTTTATATAGGGCACACTGCTTTCTAAGATATTGACATCGGCCATCAAAATATTCATACTGGTCGACCACAGTAAATTGATCTCACCTTGGCACCATTTGTACACTAGCAGTGGAGGTGGCTCTGTGTCAGCTGGCTTGATCCAGGGTGGGAAAAGCCTGCGCTTGTCTGCCTCATACCACAAGTACTGATCCAAGTACGCATCAGTGATCTTTTCCAGAGGTTCAACATCGTAAACCGGCACCAGATGACTGTAAAGGTCCATGAACTCAATGCCCACCTAGAGAGAGAAAAAAAACCCACTTCAGATGCAATCTAGGACCAGTGATGGGCTTAAAGGATGCTTGTGGTTACATGAAATGCATTTAAATGTTGCATGTGTGCAAACCTCTTTGAAGGCTCTCTGAGTGAGGAGGTGACGTTTGATTCTGGACAGAGCCTCATGAGGGTTGTCATAGGCCTGCTCAATCAGACCCAACTCCTCACGCTGTGACTGGTTCAGCCTCGACTTCACACTAATTAAAAGGAACAAAGCAAAGTCAGAAAAGATGCAATCTACACAAAACCAGCACATCCACCGAGGTTGCGGTTATGGGACTGGCCTGACCTGTAAGCCTCCTTGAGTCTCTCCAAAGCCAGGATGAGCAGCTTAGTGTCATGTTTGTAGGAGAGAGGAGGGAAGGGGATAGGAGAGAACCGACGACTCTCCAGCCAGTGCACTGTGGTGGTGTAGATGGCCACAGCCTCTTCAGCAGTGATGTAAGGCCCATCCTATAAGATAAAATATGAAATCACTCGTCAATGTGTTCTTTCACGGTAATAGCAACCTGTTCAAAGTCTTCCAGGACATTTTATGTTACCAAAGAAATGTACCTTCAGGTAATTGTGCTGTCTCTCTTGCTCTGCCTTTAGGTAGAGTCGAGTGAGACGTCCCAGGTTCTTCTTGCACACAGTCTTATCCACAGTAGCTCCTCTTCTGATTCTCTCACGGTTGTAGTGGGCCGTGTTGGTCCACCAGTCAGCTTTGGCCTTCACATAGCGGAGAATCATGTTCTCGATAGGGGTTGGGAGCCCAGGAACCTGACAAAAATAAAATAATGATCACTTAATGGTAAACTCTGAAATTGAATCACATAGCATTAATTGGCAACAGCAAATGACCAAAAATATACCTTCCAAGGGATGTTGGCCTTCCAGCACCTCCATGACTCGCTGAGATGCTGCAAGATGGTTCTAGCCTTGTTCTGCTTGATACCCTCAGGCATCATATCCAGGATGTCATGCATCACAGCAGCTCTCAGCTCAAGATCAAAGTGAGATTCCACACGCTGTTTCGTCACAGTCTTGGCAACACCCTTAGAGTGTCGACCTAAATGGCATTACACAATAAATTAGTACTTGGGAAATTGTAAAATTTGACTACATCTTCCTACATGCTTTTTGCATACAAATAAAAGCTAATTTTACCCTCAAACTGCCTTGCCAGAAGATTGCCAAGCCACCGCTCCAGAAGAGGGGTGATGCCTCTCATAAAGAACAGCCAGACTCTCCACCCTGGAGCCCAGAACCCACAGCCTGGACCTTTTCCAACTGGGCCCTAAAAAACATGTCACTTTAGATGCAAGGCATAGCACCAATCCAAACTTTGATTCAATCAACAAAATTATGTATTTATTTGCATTGAGTGTTACTCACTGTGTTGAAGCGGTAGTAGATGAGATGCTTCAGGTCTTTGCACATTCTAATCTGCCTCATGAGCTTGTACTTGTAGCGGTACATGCCAGTCAACTGACCGACATGGGCAAAGATGTACTGCAGTCCATCTGACAACTACAGGATAGACAGAAGACTTTAGTAATGAAAAAATTAGACAATGGTAAGGATTAGCTACACAGAAACCACTCATACCTGGAAAGCATCAACGTTTCCAAGTCTGTACTGCACATGACTGTCCACCACAAGCTTGCTCAAACGCAGAACCTCACGGCACAAGTGGAACGCGTTTCCAAATCTGGACTTCTTACGTTCCTTTGTTGTGAGGGTTTTCACAGGCTTTAAGTTGAAATTGTAGTCCAAGTGCAAGTAGTTGAGGTTCTTTCTGTGAATCAGCAGGTTCAGCATGTTGTAGCCCTGCCGGCACACCTGGAGACCGACTTCTACCCAGTCCAGCTTTGTGGACTGGAAGAATTTGGTGGCCTTGAAAGAACGGAACAGGTATCTAAAATAGATAGAAGAAAAGGTAAGGAAAAAGGAAAATCGTCATTAAATGCATAAACACTTCTCCATGGAACAAGCTCTGGAATAGCAACCTCACCTCTTTTTTTGTGCCTTAGGTGGTCTGTGTTTTAGAGCGTTTAGCACGTAGTACTTCAGGAGCTTCTGGTAAGACACACGCACCTTCACAGGTTGGCCTGCAGGACAGTGCTCACGATACCTGAAGGTGTTTGGAGAAACAAGAGCCTCTATTCAGAAATTATAGCCTTCTTGTATGGTCTCAATACTCAAACCCTACATGGGTTAGGGGCCAGTCACACAGAACACTGTTACGTTTAACACGAGACAGGGCAGTGAAAAAAAATAGAAGCATTTGCACAATAGGCTAAAAAATAAATGTAAAGCAGCTAAGTGGAATGCAAACATTACGTGTTCTGTGTGAAAATCCCCTTACAGTGTGCAAATGCAGTATATTGTATTATACAAACCAGTTTTTAATGAGAGGCACATCAATAGCCCGTCTGGTTCTTCCCGAGCGGAGATTAAATGGACGAGGTGCCCACAACAGTGCAATTCCATTAGCTGTGTTGTCAGTGTAGAGGGGCGTCTCCTTCAGGAATGGCTCTACATACTCAGGAAGTTCAAACTCCTCATCATCATCTGGCAGTGGCTCTTGGCTCTATGGAGAAAACACAAGCTTACAATTAGTGCGGGAAGAAACCAAGAAACTTACATCCACAGTTTAATTGAACACTTTAATTTCTGACCTTAACAGAGTGCCTATGAGAGATGGGGTTGATCAGAGGGTCAAAGTAGAAGGCAGGCAGATCAGGATCCTCAGTCTTGATGAACACCACGTTTGGTGTGTGGTACCTGCATGGACCAACAGATATCATTGGTTCAGCACAAGAATTTGTATAGAACAATAAAATAATGGTAATGTTTCGTACCAGGTGAGGTGCACATGATGTGGCAGGTTATTGTACAGGTAAGGGAATGCAATTTTGTATTCGGTCCTGATTGGCTGCCTGATGATGATCTTGTTGATGTCATTGAACTCATTCCAGTCTTCATCCCTGTAACCATAACAAGTTAGACTTCTGGAGTAAATAAAACATAATAATCAATAACGCTACAGGATGGACAGTACGTACTGGAGGTTAATGTCTCTGACAAGCGGCTCAAATTTGGGCCCCCCTGGAATGGCCATGTTCAAAGCTTTGGAGGTGAAGAAAGCCTTCAAGTCAAACAAGTAGAAGTAGTTTCCATCCACCAAGTCTGTCAGCAGCTGATTAGCCAATCGATACAGAGTGGACATCATCGGTAAAGTGAACTGCCAGCGTCTGTATGTGGTCCCATTCACATATCTGTGAAAGGAAAAGATAAATCATGAGCAAAAGAAACAAGCTAACCATATTTTTACAACTGTCACTAACACTCACTTTGTGGTATCTTTTAGAGGTTGATGCTCATACAACCACTCTACAACAGAAGAGTCCTCCTCATTGTCCAGCTCCATCTGGATAGCCTCCAGAGGCTCAACATCCAGGATGTTGTCTGCATAATCTAATGGAGGCTCTTCATCATCAAATGGGGGGAAACGCATGCGCTTGAAGTGCCGCCTGTCTCTCTTCTCACGACGCATCATGATCCACATTGTGCTGGTGAAAAAAAATATGTTTTTTTAAAGGGCTGCTTGATCATTCTAAATAAAACTGAAATTGCAGTATGAAGAAAAGCTTTAAGGGCTCTAAGCAATTTTCTGTTGTACTGTGGGGAAAAAAAATATTTTTCTTAAATACACTTTTGACAGTTAAATATACAAAAAAACTAATATTCAATATAAATAATAAACTAATATTCAATGAAATAATCATAATTACTACTATAATTATTAGTAAAGCCTTAAAAACAAGATCGTGCAGCTCTAAGTTTCAATCTCTGCTCTGAAAGTGTGTAAAGTTGTGTTCGTATAGTGTCACCTACCCCCACTGAGCAATGTACACCGGCTCAATAACCCATGGGATTTCGTTTACAAATGAAATGGCGCCTGTAATGTGGTAGAGCACAGGAACATCTCTGATCTGCTCCCAGGGCATGGGCATGTTCTCTAGCAGTTTGAGTACTGCATGGGGCATATATTTCAGTGCCCTACAAACAAAAAGCAACACATTGTTACTAATGAACATACATAAAAACATACCTGTCTACGTAATAACGTTTGCAATGTAATGTGCTTACCCAAGGTAGACCCTCTTGTCGTGACGAAATTTCCTGTTCGTCATATCACCATGATCCCTGATGATTTTTCGCACATGCTCAGGTGGCATGTCCTCTTTCTGAGCATCCACAAAGCCAAATTTCCTTTTCTCAGAGTACCGTTTGGCCTGAAGCTGCTGCCATTTCCGAGCTAAAACAGAGCAACAAGCAAAACATGTCACTAAACATTCCGAGTTGGTATATAACTTAAGCTACAACTACACAAAACTGGATACATTCGAAAACGCATTGTTTCCTCTACGTTTTGGCCATACATCCACACTGACACAACATTTGTGTCATGCGAAACAGAGCTTTCTAATGGAAGGGTTATTATTTATATGGATGCATTATTAAGTAATGAGATAGTGCTAATAAAAACAATTGTGCCAGAAAAATAGCCTGAGCACTTTATTATATCTGGTCTCTCCGTATCATCTCAGGGAGCTTTTATTGTGTTTTATGCATGCATAGTAAGATGATTTTAGTATTTTCAACGT
This sequence comes from Phoxinus phoxinus, assembly GCF_949152265.1. Classification (NCBI taxonomy): domain Eukaryota; kingdom Metazoa; phylum Chordata; class Actinopteri; order Cypriniformes; family Leuciscidae; genus Phoxinus; species Phoxinus phoxinus. Next base: position 26,166,906 of record NC_136879.1, on the reverse strand, counting down.
TTCAGTATGGACAAGACATTTTAGAAAAACGCTAGTGTGGACGGTGAGTTAAAAATTAACTGCATGATCAAATATGTGAACTCACCTTTCTCTTGCAGTTTCTCCTCAGTCATGTAATCTGGTATTGGAGCAACAGCAGGAGGAGGTGGAGGAACACCTGGAGGCATTGGTCCAGGAACACCTCTGTAGGGGAATGCAGCTGCCATGGCAGCGTCTACTGGAAGGAAAAATAGTAATGCACAAAATATATGAGGCCAGACTTCAAAACATCATGCGTACCAAAAAACACATGAAAGATGATCGCGAACAATACAACACGGCCATACGAACAGAAGAAGCACAGCAGCGCGAATGACTATCCAGTAGAAAAATAAGTAAAATCAAAGAAAAGGCACATTTCTTGGTTGTAAAAGAAAACTAACTAAAATGCAAAAGTTTGGCCAACTAACGTTACTTTAACAAAACACCCAAACCACATTAATGGACGTAGCCGACTAACTTGGCTATGGCGCCTGAATTGTTTTCCTATCGGATATAAACTTGTAACGTTAAGCTTATGTTTATTGATTAAATACAACCGACAGGTACACTTTTCAGATTAGACATTTTGCAGCTCAAATAAAAATATTTATGATTCGTAGGTATGGATGCGCAATACTATTCGTTTCGTCGTCCTCAATAAAGCAGGAGTTAGCATGTTAGCTTAGCTCACCGCATATTACACAAACAAACTGTTTCCCCAAACAAGCATTGCCAGAGATAAAGTAACACTTTTACAATTAAAAGAAATTAAATAAAAAGCAGTATGCGCTCGTGTAAATCAAAATAGCTTACTGTTAAAAGCAGTTTCTCGCCAATGAATGTAGTTGTGTGCTTGATTTGTGCTCAGCGGAATGGCGTACTATGCACGTTGTGCGTATGGTCCTTCGATTCACGAATGCGTTTTACGTATCTGGAAGATCCTACCTCAACGGAAATGGTGTATTTACGAAACCGAACGTAAGAAAATGCGTAGTGCCCAACTTCCGGATATGACACCGGATATGAAAAGTGCTCTTTTTGTCCTTTTCATATTCCCTGTTATTTTAGTTCATTCATAGTCGTAAACTGGTAAGATTGTTTGAATGTGTTAATGTTTTGAATGAAATGCATTATTATAAGAAAATTACACAAAATTTTCTATTGAAATAATATTAATGTATTATATAACGCATATAACCACTAAATTGGCAGGACATGTATTACAGTGTTTCTACACTTTTCTTCCCGACTATTTGCACAAAATATTTGCTTTCAATTTCCTTCTTTTTTTCCTTTTTAGCATTTTACAGTTTGTATCACATTTGAAAACAACGGCAGTCACTTGACCTGATATTTCCCTCAAAATCACTGTCCCTCCCCCAGCATTTTAAATTTTAAACATTTAAAATGTTGATACAAAAAAGTACTAAAGGCTTAAACTTAAATTAATTTACTCTGAAACTAAAATAAATTAGCAGTTCCGCAAAACGCATTTTACAGAAACAAGTGGTAAACAGGCTAAACATTTTCATTTACAGGCCCACAAATGCGCACAAAATGAATGCATTTTAAGCTTAAATTCAAAACATTTCTAATTATAAGGAACAATATGCAATAATTTTGTTAAATTTACTTTTTGCGTCATACAGTAGGCCCTACATGCATTATTTTGGTGCTGGAAACGCAACAACACGCGCCACCAGATGGTGCTGATGCATATGTTGACATCAACAACCAACCAATCAGATTTATTTAGAAGGTTTATTTATTTAGTGTATAGTTCACCCAAAAATGAAACCTCTGTTGTCATTTACATCCTTTACTTTGTTCCAAAGAATTTCTTTCTTCTGCTGAGCACAAAAGATGATATTTAGAAGAATGTCGGTAACTTAACAGTTGATGGAGCCCCATTGACTTCCATTGTATTTTTTGTATTTTTGCCATTCTGTGGAAGTCAATTGGGTCCCATTACTGTTTGGTTACCGATATTCTTCAATTCTTCTATCATCTTTTTGTGCTCAGCAGAAGAAAGAAATTCATACATGTTTGGAACAACTTGAGGGTGAGTAAATGATGACATAATTTTCATTTTTGGGTAAACTATCCCTTTAAACTTTATCATGTAATCAATCACTTTATCAAATAAATGAATGCCTTTTTAATAAAGAATAGTGCAGGCCCAAAATAGACATATGTTCAGATTTGCATGCGATTTGAGAAATACCATAGCCACATTTTAAGGTAACGGAAAAATGTAAATGAGATAAAACAAAATACGTTTTATCTATTCATTTTATTGGTAGAATTTAAGAAAGCTACAACATTTGAGAGGAATACTGCTGTAAAAGTTGCTAAAGAATAGTTGTAGGGCGGAGGGAATAGGATGCCACTGAAATATGTGATGTTTCCTTTTTCCTCTAAGGTTATATTCAAGAGTGCTATTCTAAATGGCCTGTTGCATAACTATGGCAGTACTGTTTACCATGTCAAAACACCCATAGTTATCTTTGCCCTGCCCTTCACCCATTCTCACCTACCACACCTCAAATGAGTCCACGATGTCCCTCTCTTAGGATCATTACTCCAGCAGCGTTTACAGCCTCAAACCATCTGCAGTTGATCTATGTTTGATTGTGATCTTTCATTCTGTCTGTCATTTCTCTTTGCTCTTATGCTGACCATCTGTTGTTTTTAGTGATCACAGCATGCTATATGGAGGCAAGACAACTAAAGTCATTAAACTGTCAACAGATAAAAAACCTTCAGAAGTCAGTTTTATGTAACTCACTAAATGCTAAGCTGACAGAGATCCATGTCTTTATCCAAATTTAGATGGTATTGTACATGGGATGCCAAGGCCACTCTTTCCTGTTGATGCCCAGAAATCATGAATGTCTCAACTAATGTCACAGGTCAGAGGATGTGTGTCTCTGTCATTTCCCCTCCAACAAGCTATATTTTACAGACAACATTGACACGTTTTTGGGGAATCTTAATCCGATGTAAAGGCCTTCATGTGTTCATTTAAAAACAGATTAAAAGGAACTTAAAAATAACTTCCCAGCAAAAAGAATGTTCCCCTAATGTTAGCATATTGTTCCCACTTGGTTATTTTCATGGAAACCAATTCCTAATGCTCTAGTAACATTTTATTAAGGAACGTTAGGTAATTCATTATCCATATACTTAAAAATCCATAAAGAAAGCATGGAAGATATTGGCAAGCCATTATGTTACATTCAACCCCCAACACCCTCCTCCATTCCCCTCAAAAAAGATATTTCCTTTAGCTTGTGATCATCAAAAATCTGCTTGAAGTGTGTGCAGGGGAAATGGAGTGGGCTCCTCCGGTGTTTACCCCGGGAATGTCGAGGACAGGATGCTGAAGCCTAGAGGAAGCCCTGACGGCAGACTCTCAGCGCTCAGAGCAGATCAGCGTCGGGGAACTTATCATTATAGTGCACATCTGGCTGTGAGACGAGTCCTGGACACACATCTATAACAACCCGCATTGACTCTTGTTTGGCGACGGCTAAATCCTACATCAGCCTGATTTACTTCATCTTTCTACGTTTATATCTCGTCGTTTATGAATACCGTCCCTCTTTCTTCTGTATCCAACAGAGCAGAAGCACCAGTGAGGGTTGAACCCCTCACAACACTGGCTGCTAGTGAGGAAGGACACTCATAGAAAGTCAAAGAGACACATCATGATGGAGTTGAAGATCCAGCTGGTACCCACAGGAGAAATCATACTGTCTCCAGGGAAAAATGGAGAGATTTGCTGCCAAAGCTGCAATAAGGTAAGTCGCTTTAGATCAAAGCTCCTGCTAAATGAACAAGTGTCAATCTAAGATAAGAACAGACTCTGCAACTGTATCAGAAAAGCATTCAAAACTTATTTGCATAACTAAATAAAGACAACTGCACCCAGCAATTTCTTAACAAATTGCTTATTGTGAATAGCTGGCAGGATGTTTTGTGCTCAGCAAAGCATGCCATAGATTTGCATGCTCTAAAACCGAGGCTCATTAGAATTTTCCATGCTCTTGATTTTCTTTTCAGCATGTGCTTGTTTATAATAAAAGCAACAGTTGCAAGTGATTGCAATACATGGTGTTTAGATTGTGATAACCCTTTAAAAAAAATACCAAACTACCTTTCTGTTTTCTACAATACTCAATACACTGATTATAAACTCATTGAAAGATGCAGCAATACATAGCTGTTTATATATATATATATATATATATATATATATATATATATATATATATATATATATATATATATATGGATTGTAGTTAATATTTGGATATCTCTATAGGTTTTTCCACTGACCATATAATGATTTTGAGGATTAGGTCTGGATTGCTCCATCTAATAATACAGTGCAAGGAATGTGGAGTTTAAACCTGTCTGTGTGCAACGAAAATGACCATTAACTCTGACAGAAGTTTGAATGTTTCTTATGGATTGCATAAATGTTCCTAATCTGATTGGCATAAAGGAAAGGTGTTGCCTATGAGTGTCACAATCCTTTAGCTCAAATATGCCTTGTTTTTCTTCCTACTTTGTTTGAAAATCATTCTTTTGACTTGTTTCGGTCTGTTTGAAGAACTTTCTTTATGGTTCATTTGGTTTAGTGGTAATGCTTGAATCTAGCTGATAAGAAAATATTTTGCACATATTTTGTTAAGAAAAAAACGTTTCTAATTTGAGAACCACTTAAAAACCACACAGTTTAGAATTCATTTAATAGCGGTTAGAATGGAATGCTACTTTGGTGAGGAAATGACACAGAAAATTCCGGAACAGCATACTTTTCCTGACTTTCTGGAAAGGTCATGTCACCCTTGCTGGGTGTGTTTGAGTATGAGTGGGTCTGAGTGGGAAAAAAAAGAGGGAGGTACGTTAATAATAAGAAAAATGGGTGTAATGATACCCTCATGTCACGATTCGATACATATCACGATACTGAACTCACAATACGATATTATTGCGATACTCCAAGACATATAATAAAAGATCAACAAATTTTTTACTGTTGATTAAAATGTAAATTTGATATTACATTGTAGGTATAAATTAATTCCCCCATTGCATTATTATTCATTATATTCAACATTATATATAGTAATTTAATGTACTGACACTAAAACTCTGAAAACAGATTTTTTTCTCACATAGTAATTTTAATTTTGGGTGAACTATCCACGATACATATTGTCACTATCCACGAAACCTATTGTCACTATCCACGAAACCTATTGTCACTATCCACGAAACCTATTGTCACTATCCACGAAACCTATTGTCACTATCCACGAAACCTATTGTCACTATCCACGAAACCTATTGTCACCATGATACATATTGTCACTATCCACGATACATATTGTTGCATTTTTGTATTGTGATATATTGTTACACCCCTATACTGTACTATTATTAAATAACCGATGAGAACTGAAGGAACAATGAGTGTAATGCCTATTTCCACCTGACTGGTGACATACCCTTTAGTACAGCCTGTCTGTCCAACTTTGCCTTGTAAACAGGATACAACCTTTCCTCTCGGTTCAGCCGGTCGGCACAAATGTGCTTAATGTCAGTCCAGGGTTTGGTGTTCTGAAATTTGAAGAGCACAAGGGCAGAATCGATCACTTCCCCCTCTGGCTACAGCATGACACTGCACTTGACTTGGATTAGCAGGCGTGAGGTCACCTTGACATGGGTTTTTTTGTTTCAGCAGTGTTTATTGATATGGTGGAATGTTTACGGCTTTCCTTTCACAGGGACTGTGTGTGTGTGTGTGTGTGTGCGTGTGTGTGTGTGTGTGTGTGTGTGTGTGTGTGTGTGTGTGTGTGTGTGTGTGTGTGTGTGTGTGTGTGTGTGTGTGTGTGTGTGTGTCCGAAAAAGAGATGCTCAGAATGAATGGCTCAGATTCTGTCCCTCAAATCACATCAACACATTTAACTGGCTACTGAATGACATAATATAGCCCTAGTTAAGACCAGTGCAATAAAATCTGAGAAAATGGTTGAGTTGAGCACAATAATGCCAGAAGTAAAGCTCTGTAGGACCTGAAATGAGATTTTCAGTAGGCCTACATTGCAATGAATAATAGGACAATACTACAATGGGTTTGTCAATTTTTGCCAATTTTTTATAAATAAATAAAAATACAACATGCATTACAATACAATATTTATCAAAGCTAAAGTTAAAAAGTAACATTTCAACTAAATGTTTTATTGTCTTCAGTCATTAAAATGTACTCGGCAAAACTAAAACTTGAAACCATAAACAACTTTTTTGTTACTTGAAATAAAATAAACATAAACTAAAATAACACAATATAGGCATATAAAAAAGTATAAATAAGCTTGATGTACTAAATAACTCAAACTCATAATAAAATAACAAAGAATAAAAACAATATAGACATTAAAAAAATGACAAAAACATAACAAAATGGCTAAATCTTTAACTAAAATTTAAATCAAAAATATAAAATGAAGTCAGAATATTCTAAATAGTATCTTAGTGATACTAAAATAACTGCAATCTAGACACCAAGGGCCCTGGAGAAAGATTGAAGACATTCATTGGAGGTGCTGCTGTTTCTTCAGTGTTGTCAGTAGAGGGCGATATAACGCTAGCGTGCTTTCGAGTAACGCATACCTTATCTCAAGTTATCATAACTCAAGATTTTTATATTTATTTGTCAAAAATATAGTTTTTTTTTTACAGAAATCACACATACAAACGAGTCTATTCGTTCTGAATAAGCACTTATGCTTATTGTTTTGAGGAAAGTAAGCAGTAGCATACATTTATTTCTGCTTTTACATATTAAAAATTATGCTATTTAATAAATAAATAAATCAGGCTATAGTCTTAATCGAAACGCCCTATTAATTTTGATAAAAGCTCATAGTTTTACTGTGATGAAATAAGAGTTAAAGAAATATTTTATTACTCGTGGGATTGGTCTGTAACTTCCTGGTACAGTGTCTCTCGTGCGTGTGCGAGTGAGCGAGAGAAAGAGGAGGGCGGGTGCCTGCCGGCTGGTAATATTTCTAACATTTGGTTCAAACCATTACTGAGTACAGGTCCTACCTATGGCATAAACTACAGCATGACTATCTGTTTATTTAACACATAAACCTCCAGTAGTCATACATCTGCTCAAGTGATCTAAGCGACTCCTGTGTCACACTGAGGTAACGTTAAATATTCTGTTCGGTGGGATTCACACAAGGGACAAATCCAGATTACAGCTCAAATTTGAGAACAAGTTTCCCATCACTGCTGAGTTTCTCTTATGCAGTATTACAGTGAGCGACCGGTGCTTTTGGACATTGCGGGAATTGAAGTTGGTGTGCTTTATTAATCAAGGTAAGTGAGTACTTTGCGTCCCATTCATTTTAAAAGCACAATGTCAGTTTACGCTACGTGACGTATGAGTGTGAGTGTTGAATTCACACGTGTGTGTATGTGAGTGTCGGTGTGCGGATAATATTTCGTAAAGATTGGTTTCTTGCATATTTGGGATGTCCGATTGGTGAACGAGTCGTTTTTCCAATGAATCGGTTGGCCAAATCGGACTGAACGATCTTTCGAGAATCAGGCTTGACTAACGTTAATTGCTGACAAATCGGACTGAATTAGTCAGAGCAGCAGTTCTTAAAATTATCAAAGCCGAGAAGCACTGATAGTAAGAGCATTTGAAGAGAGGCAACCGAGGTTTAATTGATGACGAAATACTCGAACTAAAACAGAAATATTTAACGTTAAGTAAAAATGTGACGCACTCGTTTATTGTAAAAACACAATAAAAGCGACCACATGACTATGCATAATGTAAAATAACTTTTTGAAGCGTTTTGTTGTTGTTGTTGGAACAAACGGTTCGAAAGAACTGATTCGCGGAAAAGAGTCGGACTTGATGTTTTTGCTTACTAGGCTTGTAAGCTATAGACAGCATTTTATGGCATATAACGTTAGGCGCCTGGCAGCTCAACAGGGTTTTATGCACAGCAACTGTCAAGTGTTATGACCACATGGATCTCACCTGTTACTTTACGCCGTGGTATCCATGAAATAACTTCCCTGACCTGTTCAGATCTTGATTCAAATGCATGATGGTTATACAAACAATCCCCCATCTCCAAAAGCTTTAAAACAATACTATAAGAGTACATTGAGCTCCATTTCTTAGGGAGTGATTTGGGCAGCTTTTAGACCACATTTTTTTCCATGAATCAGATGGGATGACAAGAGGAGTTGAAGGAGACCAGCTGTTAATTATCCACAAACTAACCTCCCTCAGTCCAGTTACATTGGGAATTCCGTCTGGGAATATACTATCAGCATCACCATCAGATACCAGGCTTGTGAAATGTGTGTAGAATGCGTGATTTCTTTTACTATATTGTATAGGGTGTGTAAATTAGAGGGTGTTTCTGTCACCTGTGCAGTCTATGCAATCTTAAAGGTCGGTGGCAGGTCATGTCCTCAAGTGTCCTCCTCACTCACATCCCCCTCTGTGGCATTCCTCTTTCCATGTGTTGCAAAACATAGCGAAGATACGCCTGTCAAATGAAATGGATTGCTTGCAATGGGACCCTGCAGATTTTTTTTTATTGTGCAACATTGCATGGATGGTGTAACTAGTATAATTGACAACAATTAGGAGCTGACAGTTGCATAGGCTTCTGGATGAATTAATGCTATAAGCAGTTAAGCTTTGCTGTGCGTTGCAAGAACGATTGCAACATGTTTTTCATTTAGAATGGTTGTGTTGCAAAAAAAACTAGTCTTGTTAAGTAAGACATCCCTGCAAGGCTTATTAACTTAGGGTTGTAATTGATACATGGCGACTAACTATGCCAAATACTTTGGGATGGAGCATATTTTCAGAGCAACGGGACTCTGGTTTTTGGTTGGAGGCCGGGAGACTTTGTACTTGAACAATTTTCCAGCTGTCCCCTGACAATTAAGTTTCTACGTCTGTCAGCAACGAGCCATATTAGTGTGTGCCGTGTGTGTCCACTTTTCCATTGTGCAAGGAGACATAGTCTAACTTTGTGTTAGGCTGAAACATTTGCTTTATCCACTGTTGAGACTTCTTGTTTAGTCTGTTTCTTTATCTTCCAATTACTCTATTCATCATGTTTATGAAGATGGTGAGATTGCGGAGGAATATTTGGTTCAGAGTGGGAGGGCCGGTGACATATGTGGTTGTGCAAAGCAAACCCGGCCCTTCCCTCATTGCTGGTCTGTCAACCAGACAGAATGTCAACGTGTCCCAGAGAGATCTCAGAGGGGATACACCTGTGTCTGAAATGCTCAGAACAGGAAGTTCTCAGGGTTAACCAACCACAAAACGGGTCGGCTTTAAGCTGAAGCTGCATTCTGCACATAATTGACTGTAAATTTGTTGTAGCATTAGATTTATTATGAAGTTGAGCTTAACCCTATTTACTTAGTAATGCACGTTGCTGGTTTCATTGTGAATGATTCATTTGTTTTAGTATTCATTCTTCAAAATATTCAGCCTCTTCAAATCCCACACTACTTTTTGTTCTCGTTCAATATCCTGTTTTGGAAATGCATGATATTACTGGAGTAAAATGGGTTGCGAATGCCTTTCATGTTGACTTTAACCATTTAGTCTTCAGCTCAACATTGCAAAGTCTTTCTTCAGTAGATAAAAGGGTTCTTCCTGTAATTGTGTGGACTTGATAGCCTGTTTATTTACATTATAAAGAGCTCAGCAAAGCAGGTTTTAATCTAGTTTTCTTAGTTTGAGATCTGGAGGGAGCAGAGGGTAAGAAAGAGACTGTGGACTTGTGTTGTAAATGTCTTTATGCCCTTTGGTGAGTCATGAGCTCATTGCAGGATCTGCAGTTTTTCTTAATTTAGCTGTGGCTTTTCCACTTGAAAATTCCCATCGAGGCCCTGCCCTTGGACTCCATTCTGCTCCATATCAAGGAAAAACGGCGAAGGCCAGACCAAAAACTTTTATCTTCAACTCTGAAACTTGGATTGTTTATTTTAATGGCATTTTATTTTAAACTATCGTTCAAAAGTTTAGGGTCAAAACGTAAAAAAAAGAAAAGAAATTACAGTAATCATTTTTATTCAGCAAGGACAAATTTAATTGATCAAAAGTGACAGTAAATACACATATATATCACACTATACACTAAATCAACATGAATGAGATTCCTAATTAGGGATGCACCATAAAAAAATGTTTTGCCGATATACCGCTAACCGATAATTTGCTATATTTGAAAGCCGATAACCGATATATTGGCCGATAAATCTAAATAAAACATTTTAATGTCATTTTTGAGAGCCTGATTACAAAAACAAAAGTCTCTTCATTAAATCCATGTCACAAGCACAAAATTCTAATGATGTTCTCATTACAATTAAATGTGGCCTAAATGACTTGTGCTGCACATGTGCAGTGCGCATCTGAAGTGTCTCAGTCGAAGGAAATAATCCATTATTTATCGGCTTTAATATATCGGCCAAATTGTCTAATCGGGCCAATAACTATAACATAAAAAATGTACATATATCAGCCGATACCAATATGGTGGCCGATATACCGGGCATAATTATTTCTAATCGACTTAACATCAAAAGCTTTTAAAGATTTAAAGATTTCTGACTTTCAGTGCATTAGATTTACCAGAGAGTCAGTCAAACATTTTCTCATCAGTCATACGTTTTCTCATTTCTCATATATTAAGCTAAATGGTTGTTATTTGAGATTGCAGATATGTTTACATGCTTATATTACTCATCTTGTGCTGACTGTGGACTTTAGGAGCTTAAGATCCTCGGTTTGCTTAGTGACTCACATACACAGACTACTGATTAACCTGACGGTGTTAGATTCTGTAATCCATCAGGGATCCTTTCCCCTGGGATTACAGTCGCCCATGATTGACAAGGGCGGACACTGGGGCTGGAGTTGAGGGATTATTGTAACATGAGCTGAGGTTACATTCCTTCTTCCAGAGGTGCACTTAGAGATGAGATTACAGCAGAGATTGCATCATTTCACTGTGCCCCCATGTTATTTTACATCAGCTTGTTTGTGCCTGTTTGCATCCACTGTGTTTCAACACACATGCTGCACAGACATGAACAAGGCAGGCCGCTCTGCTCCATGTTCCTTCCCGAGCCTCAATGACCTTTGTGACCCTTACCCACTGTAGATAAAACCATGGTGCCCTTAAAGCATGAGAACGAAAGCCATTATGTGTTATCTTGTTCATGGTACCATCATTCACATGCTTACGCCCTCATCCCGTTAACCGCTCAGGATAAATCAAGTCTTAGATTTCAGTAACGGTCTTTATCAAAGACCTTTGAAGTGAAAACTTTATGAGCTCCTTTCACTTCTCACTTCTCACGATGAGATCCGTAAGGCATGAGTTAACCTTTAACCAGGCTCTCTCCTGCATTGAGATAAGTCATGCAATCCAGGCCAGGTGTGGCCTTGCACCCAGACCGCAGAAATGTGCATATTGTGCCTGAGCGTTCCAGAGCTGTTGACCATTTTAACTAAATATATTGTCTCCATTGTGGTCATGGTTGGAAAGTCAAGGATGGATTCAGAAGCATAGAGTAAAGTAATGCTAAAAAAAGTTGTCACTCACTATAGTTGACTTGCAGTTTTTACTGCACTGAAACTGGTCCTTCCAGGTGAACGAAATAACGTTTCAAAGGTTTGATGTGATGCCGCTAGCTTTAGCACATTTTTCCTGGTTGGTGTACTTGTTTTTTATTTTGAACACACTACATGTGTGCAAAATATTACACGCCTTCAGAAAAAGATTTAGAGTTATTATGTACAGTCAGTGTGTCATACTAGTTTTACTGGAGTTTGAAGAGTCACAATTCATAGGCTCTTGCACCCTATTATAGGGAGGCGTGTTTAGGAATTTTATCGCATGTTGATCTTGGTGATATCGCAGTAGATAAAGGAAGTGTGTGAAACTTAGTCCTGGCATGTTTCAGAGCGTTCACATTTAGATTCAGCATGCCTACTGCACCTCATTAAAGCACCTCATTTCCCACACATGGCAGTTGCTTCCAGACGTGGAGTGACTCAGTTAAAAAAACAAGTGATTGACTATCCAAGACATGTAGTAATAACAAGCTCTTACAGACAATGAAAGGGCTTTATATGTGCATGCATTCATTCACTGGAAAAGAATGCATGTATGATGTCATTAGAATTGGATTTGTTGTTATAGATATTGAGCACATCCAGTTCAACACTTGTTTTCAGATGTTTTTACATTTTTAACCATGTTCTAACTTTTAAATCAATACTTCCTTTTAAAAGTTTGGGGTCACTGAATTAAATTTATACTTTTATTAATCAGGGATGCATTAAATTCATTAAAAGTGACCATAAAGACATTTACAAATGATTTCTATTTAAAATAAATGCTGTTCTCTTGAACTTTTGATCTATTTTATCAACAAAACAATAAAATCCCAAGATGATCATGGTTTCCAATGTTTTTCAACATTGATAATAATAAGATAATGTTTCTTGAGCAGCAGCGATTTTTTACGTGATCATGTGACACTAAAGACTATGCTGTTAAAGTAATGATGCTGAAAATTAATCTTTGAAATCACAGGAATACAATACATTTTAAAATATATTGAAAAGATTAAAATTTCTAATATTACTACCTTTACTGTATTTTTTATCAAATAAATGCAGCCTTGGTGAGCATAAAAGACTTCTTTCAAAAACAACTGACCACAAACTTTTGAACAGAGTATAAGATGCTAAAAAAGGTTTGTCTGGTGCAAAAATAGCCCTTCAAGTTAACACCCCCTGCTCTTGAGTACTCAAAATGGGGGAAAAAATTGACAAAATGAATAAAATGCCCATCCCTATTCTGAGTTTGTCTACATACTGTCCCACTGGGTCAGCTTTAAGACTGGCCAAAGGTTATTTGTCCTTTTTCACTTCCCTAAGGGAAGTGCTGGTATCTCATAATTATGGCTGTAATGTGTGGAATGAATGGGTGTGGTGACTCTCTGGTCCCTGTGCACAAAACTGTCATGTTTGTGCAGCAACTGTGTCTGGTCAGCAGCTGGCCGTCGTGCCAAATGGCCTACGACTAGACGATGCACAGATACATTGTGTTCACCTCACCCCATGACTTGCATCTGAGCAATGCAGGATAATGAAATGGTGTCATGCTCAGTCATAACTGAGATGTTGTAATAGGCCATCTTGATTTTTCAGTGTTTTCCTTGTGAAGCAGAATATTTTCACAATGGAATTGCAAACTTTTTTTTCCCCCTTTAAAGTTAGGGTTCAATAAAGTTTCATAGTGAACCCACTACAGTACATTCATGAAGTTATTTAATTTATGTTGCATTTTTTGAGTAAATCAGGCTTTCTTGGGTGTCTGGTGACCTAGTGACGTCCAGGCTTTCGCACCATTCAGAATTGAGTTGAGAATTACTTTTAAATTCAAATTCAATTCCTGAATTTGAATTTAATTTGTATCGATGTAACAAACAGGGTGCAGATTTGTAATGAAATGTAAGGAAGTTGATTTAAAAAATGTATTCATACAATCATTTTGTTTGGCTAAACTAAAGCCAGTTTGACTATGTTTGAATGTTGCTTGATGGTCTTTGGCTCCAGTAGTGTAAGCAGCGTTGCAGTGCTTGAGAGAACTATTGAACTTTTAGTGAATAATTGTTTTAAACGCATTCCTTTGAGTGGGACACTTTGAGGTGAGAGGGGCAACTGTAGGCCGCCGGACTCTGAAATTTGCAACCGCTCTTTGTGTTTTGTTAGAATCAGTCTGATTGTTGCAGATCCCTGAAGAAGCGGAAAACAGGAAGGTCCGTTATCTGTATTTTCAAGGATTGTTATGCAGTCCATTTCCAGTGGATGTGGTGTTGAAAATGAAATAGAAACATCTCTAATTGACCACTGACAGCTCAACTGCCTTGACTTGTCAGTAGAGGAAGAGATCTAAGAGCATCACATCTTATACTCAACACTAAGAGAGCACACTACTAGGGATGTACAATACCATATCGATTAGCAGCTTTTTACACTTATTATATTGGACTGTGTTGGACATGTAATGCTCATCTGCCTTAGTTTTACATTTAGAATAGAAATCTTGTTCATATCTAAACACTAATACATTTAGCAAGCTTCAAGGTGAATAGGTTGTCATGCCTTAATTCACTTGTAGCATTTAAAACAAATTTTGCTCTTTATTTTTCATTTATTTAAATAAAAAGTATAGAATTTGAATAAGTGACTTTTAATACTTTTCTCACGGATTCTCATTGGCTGATGCAGGTGCCCTGAAAACAGCTTGTTAGAGGCCAAAGAAAGAACGACAGAGCTAGGAGGTGACGGTGTCTGTCATCACTGTTCCATCCTCCATCCGCTCAGCATTGCATAGAGACAGGAACCCTTGCGGAAACCCCCTGTCCCACGCTCAGAAGCATAACCTGCCCTTATAAGGCATTGTGGGTATTCTAAGATCTCGGAGGAGGAGACTTAAGCATTGCCAACCCAGCTGCTGTATATGAAAGCAATGGGAGATCCAGCTGGCCCTATGCAGCGCCGCTGTGCTGTGCTTCCAGACCAGTCCTGGAAAAATGAAGGGCCGCTTGGGGGTTGGGTACAGGGCTTTTGCATGAGTAGGATGTTTGGAGTTCCTCTGACGAGTACAGTCTTGTCCACTCGTACCTCATTGCAACTTCTTTGGTGAGAAAAAATTAAGGCTGTGGTGAAGTAATGCTTTGTCCTTTCCTCTTCTCCTCCCTTATAACCGGTTGGCTGCTGCAGAAGTAGGCGTGTTTTTGGTGGTTCCCACCCCTAAATGCATTGCTCCAGCCACTAGAGCAAATAAGAGAGCTAGAAAAGTGTGATTGATGTTTTTTCACTAGAGATTTCATCGATCATTTCACCTCTGTTGGAAAGCCTTGATGGATTATTTTGTTATGAAAACCTCAAAGAAATGCCTGCTTCTGTTCTTGTTCGGCAAAAAATTCAAAAGTAGCCTATGTTACATATTTAATATATATACAATTATTTATTGTAAACACTGTGGCTTAATGAAATGTATATATATTTACATAAAATAATAATATATTGTATAAATTTGCATCATTTTGTATAAAGAAGAACTCCGAATCCATGGGTTTTCCAAATGATCTGAATGATTAATGTGCCATGGACATGAGCCCGGTTGGGTTTTGGAGAGGAACCTTCTTTCTTGTCCAGAAAACACATCATTTTAAAGCCTCCAGGTTGTCTGGAAATGTGTTCGTCCTGTTCAGTGGAGCAAGCTTACACCACCATGTGAGGTACTCTATGACTCAAAAAGCCCAGATGAAGAAGGGATGAGAGGAAGCGAAAGAAGTAAATGAAGCTGTGAGCTTCACTCTCTCAGTCAACTTACAACTTCCTGACGCACGTTGCCACAGTGACCTTGTTTAGTTATATCACAACATTGATTTCTACATTCTGGTGAGACGCTGTGGGTTTCCCCCGTCTTTACCTCTCACTCTCTCTTTCTCTTGTTGTCCCCAGTCCTGTGCTGACTGTTTAACACCCACTTTACATTCTTCTGTTCTGACATCACACACTATCAGCTTTCTTTGCTTTTTCTCCTCCAACATAGTCCTCCCTTCCTCATGTACTACCTTTCAAATATCATGTTTAATGGGCGCCCCCGTAGGTCGCTTCTTGGTTTCCTTTCTTTGTATGTATGTGTCTACTTCCCTCTGCAGGTCTCATAAATGTAAAAATTGTTCCACTTTTTTTTTTGTTCACTCATCGGCCCTCATGTCATTCCCATCCTCCACTTCCCATGATACTTTGGGCCTTTTCCCAGTATCAAGCTTTTCTCACCACTCCCATTGATTGCTCAAGGCCCTGACACATTAGTAAACAAAGAAGGACTTATTGGCGTTGTTGGATTTTTTTGCAACCATATTCTCAGGGATAGTCACAGTAAGGAAGGGACCGTAAAGGGATGGTTCACCCAAATGTGTCACCCTGATGTCGTTTCTTGAATAGTGACTTAAATTAGGTCTGGTTATTACACAATCCTATCATATGGCTACTTTTATGGTGTTTTGTTGTGTGTTTTTTTGCAGCTTGAAAGTTCTCCATTGATTGCAATTGCATGAAAAAGTGCAACCAGGACGTTCCTCAAAATGTCTCCTTCTGTGTTCCACGGAAGAGAGACATTGTTGGTCATTTTTGCGTGAACTATCCCTTTAAGTCATGAACAAATGTGAAAAGTGAAAGCAAGATCACAAAAAAGCAAATAACAGCCTTCTTCAGGTGAAGAGTTAGTTTGTTTTAATGGTCAACCAGAACAGAGAGGAAGTGTGTCGCTTATTCCAGTTAAACCCAACTAGGTTTTGAAGTTCATTCAGGATCTCCTCTGTCTTTTCTTAATTTCAACGCTGGCCATATTGTTGAAGGATAACACGGCAATAAAAGTTTATAGCTTTGATCTTCTGCCCCTCTGTACCGTCCTCTGGCCGATACAACCGCTTCTACAAATAGACCTGTCCTAGTGTCAGAGTATAAATAGGCTTGTAACAGAGTAGGCGGAGAGAAGGAGGGAGGGGCAGAGAGAGAGAGAGAGAGAGAAAAAAAAGAAGTAAAGGAGGTGGGAATGGATTGAGCAAGTACAAAGACCAACTATTTTCATAAGTCTCATTACACACAATTTGAATTAAAATGCCTCTCGCCCACATCATTAGGTCCTGACCAGGATCCAATTCCAAATAAATGATGTGGACAGATGATTGTGGCAGGGACAAAAGGGATTAAAAACTTGATTTGTTTGTGCATGGGTTCCTGAGATTCAGACTGGAGGCTGAATGGCAAACAGAGGATGACTTAACTATGACTCCTCTCTGAGAGGCCGTCTGCAGTGGGGGAAACGGACTTCCCCATTTAAAAATAAAAAAGTCATGTATTTTAGGATTTACATGATTAATTATTGTCCCGTTGTTCCAGTTCTTAAGAGGGTTTTTAGAAAACAATTAGTACACAATTTGCATACTTTTTGTTCTAAATAGTATACAAGATTAGAATTTGTGCATCCTAGATAAAACTGTCTTCGAGGTGGCGGATAATTTAGCCTATTATTTCTGTTTGATCTTTTGAAGTCTATCCATTAGGGCTGCACGATTTTGAGAAAAAACCTAATTGCGGTTTTTCTGACAAATATTGCGATTGCGGTGCGATTTTCGATTTTTGCGTTCGATACTTTTAAGTGCATAAAACCTAAAATTATGAATAAAATGTGTTGTTACTTCGACACAGGGGGTTAAATAAACTACATACATAGTGATTGAGGTAATGAGATTGTTTGATGCTTCGTGATTATTAAATACCTGAACCTAAATACCAAAGAATAAGAAGACATAATGGAAATTAACTTAAACACTTGGTCATTTGTTTTTAAAATCTTTAACACTGAAAAATAGAAAATTAATTCTTATTAGATTTAGATTTACAATTAGAAAAACAAAATAATTCTGTAGTCTACTGCCATTTACTGAACATGAAACTGTTATATTGCACACATTTTAAAATAAGAGTAATAATATAATAAAATAAAATAAGTAATAAAATAATAGAATTACTGTGAAAAAACGAGACAACAGAGACTCATATCAACAAAAATACTAGGCCATCTTGGTTAATGTTTCAGAAAAGTTAAAATGAGAAGAGTTACAGTGTTTCCTTTAGGATTTTTTTAGCAGTGGGGAAAGGTCTGTCCAAACAACAAACACTCCTGATGCTGAGCGTAGCCTATGCTTGCTAAATGGTACCCCTGGAGCCTGTTCCTTAAGTCTGTTTACACTTATAAAATAATTTTAAAAAATGAGTGATGTGAGGGATTATTGATTGTCAAACAATCTTTTGGGTGCCCGCAGCCCGCTCGCAGTGTGATGAAGCGCGTGTCCGGGCTCTTCTCCGACATCCCCGCTCGCGGCGGTGTGAAGCTCGTGTCCACGCTATTCTCCGACTCCGACATGCCCGCTCGCGGTGTGTTTTTACGCTTGTCCGCGCTATTCTCCGACATGCCCGCTCGCGGTGTTCTTTATCAATCAACCAAAGCCGGTCGCGGGGGCGCCGCCCTCGCCATCTTTCCATTCACTTCACTTTTGCTATTTAACCAGAGCGAATGAGACGAGTGCGTCACGTGTGGTGTTTGTCAACGCGCCTTTGGAGAGAAGTGAAAGTGACCGCTCGGCTAGTATCGATACTTAGGGAAATTAGTATTGGTACCGTTCAGATATTTCAGTATTTTTGACAACACTAGTGTTAGCTGCTTTGCTGCTGACAGAAAGCCGGAGCACTGCATACAACCTTGTTTCCATTGCCATTTCTAATTGGCCAGCAAGCCAGGAACGCGAGATTCGACCATTTTGATTGGCTAATAGGTTTGTCACTCAAATGTCAGAGGCGGGGGAAAAACCCTCAGACTCCTGAGGTTAGGTTATTGCGGGAGTTAAAACCTCTTATATACTGTCTATGGTTAAAACCTCAATATCGATGCGATAAAGGTTAATCGTGCAGCCCTACTATCCATGCATGCATGCGTTTTATTGTTCAAAGTTAATGTTAAGTAATAATGAATTTAGCTATAGATGTTAATGTTTACATAAAAATGCAAACAATGTTTTGTATTAATATGCATTTTTCTGATTGGGTAATATGTAGCAATACTAGCATGCTTTCTAGTGTACCAATACATTTTTTGGGGGTTAGTAAATTTTATATACATTTACATTTTTTTTTATACTTTTAGTCAGCAAGGATGTATTGAATTGATCAAAAGTGACAGTAAATACTTTTACATTGATACATTTTTTAAAAATAAATAAATAAATGCTGTTCTTATATTTTATTAATCAGAGAAAAAGTGTATCATGGTTTCCACAAAAATATTTGAAGGATTTCTGAAGGATCATGTGACACTGAAGATGAATAATGATGCTGAAAATTCAGATTTTCCATAACAGGAATAAATGACAGTTTTAAATATGGTAAAATAGAAAACAGTTTTAAATTGTAATTATATTTCACAATATTAGATCAAATAAATGCAGCCTTGGTGAACATATGAGACTCCCCCCCCCCCCCCCCAAAAATTTTTTTTAAAAAAATTCGTACCCCAAAATTTTTAACAGCAGTGCAAGTATAAACTAAAAAAGTGTGTTGTGTACTACTTATGCCATCACAAGTGAAGGAAATACTTTTAGAGCACAGTGGGCTATAAATATGCAAACTTAAATTCCGCAAATGAGAAAATTCTGCATGCGGAATGTGTTCTGTAGATTGAGTGATAAAGAGAGAGGAAGTGAAGGGCATTGACCCTAAAAGAGGCCTAAATGCGAGTATAAGCGACAGGCATGCAGGGGAAAAAAGCCAGAGTTTCCATTGCTAATTTCCCACGGATGTCATTTGACCACTTTAAGGAATAGAACGCCCCACATAACAAACAAAACCTCAGAGTGTTTGTTTCTCCGCCAAAACGCCATGTGAGGATGTGTAAGTCCTGCTTTTACAGTGACCTGAAGGGAGACTGAGTTCAGAGAGTCGGGCACACTCAGTCTGACACAGCGGTTGATGCTTTATGCCATCTCTTAAAGGAAAAGTTCATTCAAAAATTAACTGTTTATGTCGTTTCAAACCTACATGACTTACTTTCTTTTAAGGAACACAAAAGAAGATATATAGTCAGAATAACTAAATGAAGTAATGTGAATAACAACTGAATAAATAAATAAATAAACTGCCCCAATAAAAATAAGTACATAAATGATCCAATACGGAAATTGTATTTTAATTTAATCATATGTCTATTTAATGATTTTATAATGTATTTGATAAATTAATAATAATTATTACATTTATTAGGTCTTTAATTATGTAATATATTATTAAACTATATTTTGAGCAGTATATACATTTATGTATCATTCACATATAATCATTCATTCATTGTTGCAGTTTTGATCCCACATCCCATATATGAGTCAAAATCTGCTAAGGGGTAGTAATAATGAAACAACAATTTTAAAAAGTGATTTTTTTTTTTCAGTATTCTTTACAACAGGATCTGCATTTTCATGGGTTTAAATAAAATATATATTTTTTATAACAGACAATAAAAAAAACTTCAAATCACTCCTTTCATGGTAAAAAATTTACTTAATTCTCAAAAGTCAACAAATTTGTGACAGTGTAATGTAACATTTTTGACAAGCGAAACATGTCAGTCTCTGAGTAACATGGAATTTGTTTAAAGGTAGGGTAGGTAGGATTTATATAAAAACTTTTTACCAAATTTGATTAAACTTTCTATATATATCAATGCATAATTAAAATGTAAGTACTCTGATAAAAAGAGTATAAAAATCGAGTGACTCTAGACCGTTTAATCTTCATTAAACACAGCTCATTATTTCCATTCGGGACGAATCACAGGATTGGCTTGCGCGACTGTCACTCTCCGTCGCCATGACTACCGCCGCTATTACTGGCTCTGCCCACGTGCGCGCAGTCGCGCACCCGTTTTTAGGTGGGAGTGAATGGAATTAATGAGCTGTGTTTATTGAAGATTAAATACACTAGAGTCACTCGGTTTTTTATACTCTCTATTTCAGAGTACTTGCATTTTAATTATGCATTGGTATATAAAGACAGTTTAAACAAATTTGAATAAAAGTTTTTTTTAGACAATTCTGACCTACCCTACCTTTAAGCCACGGAATAAACTTAATTCCGTAAAAGTTTAATGAACTACGCAAAAAGCATTTAGTACATCTCCAGCACGTTCACCACTCACACGCACGTTATTATGTCCATCAAAAGCTCAGGCTGGAAGTCAGTTAATCGGCATCAATCGCTTCACTGAATACTTGCCGGCTAAGAACTTGTTACCTTATGATCCATCTGTTTTCAAATCCACATCATTTGGATAGCACGACATCGATGTCTGTCAAAAAATAATGTACACAATTCACGGTAGTATTTCCGAGAAACAGAGGTCCAGGGAGAACACGCACACGACCGGATGTTTTGGCTACATTATCGCTTTCCGAGAAGTGGGTGAAAATGGCTGCTTGAGTGGCTTCAACACGCTTACTGTCAGAGACGACAAAGTACGTAATCCATAATGCACGCGAGTATAAATTTGTTCTTCATTCGCTGAAATTGAATCGGACTGATCAGCGAACCGAGTGAAATACTTCACACTGCACGCTAAAGAGAATAAATACCAATTCACTGGGTTAGAGAACATCGTTCAACGTGTTGGTTTTGAGATGTTTTCTGAATCTGACATTGCTGATTTGAATATTTTCTAGATTTGACTGATCTTTTTTTCATAATTTTTTGTTAAATTAGTTTTCTTGAGATGAGTTCCTGTAGTCGTTCAATTTGACTTTCATATGATGATGCAATGTATATTATAAACTTGACAGGTGATTTTTTTTTTATAAAATGTAGTTTGATCACCATCTTCTCAGTTGTTTAGAAGATTAAAGCAATTATCAACGTTTAATAAAATGATGTTAATTTTCCAATAAAATATATTTTTTACGTTTAGCAGATTTTGACTCGTATATGCTTTTGTTGTATGGAAGAAACAGTATTTTGTTTCATGTGAGAAGTAAAAAAAGTTGTACTTTTAAATTTTTCATTAAAAAAACAACTATTGCTTTAAGTTCTGTCTATCTCTTCTCTATCAGTAGAGCTTTGCACTATCAGATTTGGCTCAGTTCTGAGTACAGTAAGGTGGCTAACTAATTGCCTTATTGCCCAATATTAAAGGATGGCGTTAAGAAGATAGCTTTTGAAAGACGGATCAAAGTAACCCGGATCAGGCAGTGGGGTGATTCAGAAACCGCTTTTTATTTATCCTGCTCCTTAGACAACCATTGTAATCCATTGACTGCAGCCTTGACTTGACTTGCAGCCACTCGTCATAAATTCATAAAGTTTTTAAGAGCTGATAAAACATACTGATAAAAAAGCGTGTGCATGCTTAGCAGATCGAGAGCAAATGTAATGTCCAGTGACATAATTGTGCCTGCTCTTCTTACACGCTGGACCTGTAATGTCAATGTTCCCACAGAGAGAAAGAGAGAGCAGCTCATACCGTCTGGAAAATATTACTTGGATTCCTGCAGGCGGGGTCTCTGATTATGTTGGCATAAGTGGGAAAGGGAGCGAGCGAGAGAGTGAGAGATTGATAGGACCGAAAGAATAGGGGAGGATTTATATGAATCACAGTGTGCAATGCTGCATTCCTATATTTTGCAACTTAAATTAAATCCTGCTTCCCTACGCACAGTTATGTCATGTGGAGTGTCCAGCAGAGGGCGCTGCTTTGTTTATGGTCAGTGGAAGTGACCTTGGTTAAGGTTTTACCTGAGTGCTGTCTTGTGTGTGTGGACTGAACAGGTGGTGTGTTGTGTTCTTACTGGGTGGAGAGGAGAAAATGGGGTGTGTCTTCATACATTAACCCTTTGCCCTACACCGGAAAAACTCTATAAAACAAAAGTGCTGATGCATAGCCATTTATTCAGTCTCATTACGATGATTTGCAGAGAGCTTTCGTAAGACTTTGACACTATATTTTTAGCTGAATATAAATAATTTTCTTCTTAGTTTAATCCTTCATTTTACCAGTACTATCTCTTTCTCTATCTATTTATGTCTCAGAAACAATAGCCATAAATCATCTGTGTGTTAAAGTGGTATGCCTGTGAGTGACATCAGGTTATAAAGTAAAAGTGATTGTGATCTGTGCACTTGGCCGGTTTTTCTTTCTCGGGCAACTGAGCCACGTTTGAGAACATTAATTACGTCCTTGACGGATCCCTATCTGAAATCTGCCTCAGATTTGCTTCAGCATGCACTGGGGCAGCAGGGAAGGAGGGAGGAGGAGGAAAATTCACTTGGGAAAATCACTATCTGCATTTCATCCAACATGCAATGCTAGGGACTGAGCTTTCCCGAGTTCCAAATACCAAATCCCTGAATTCTCATGAAGTGTCAGCACGAGACGACGTGTTTTTCTATATTATTTCGTACACATTTTGTTTGTAATATTTTCTTAAAGAGGCACAGGATGGTTTTTAAGGGCAGGCACATGCAGGGCTACTACAGGGGGGCTGGAAAGTTTTAGCTTTCACTGTAAATCCCATTGCAGGAAGACAGAGCAAATGAGTCGAGGAAGGCAGAAGGGGGGAGTGTGTCACTTTTCAGAAGGACTGACTTGTGCCTCCGTATGCAGTGAGGGGGGAGAGAGAGAAAGGGAGGGAGTGAGAGAGAGAGAGAGAAAGAGAGACGAAGGGAAGGAGAAGAAAGTTAAAGCTGAAGAAATGGCAGCTGGGACGCTCCCACACATGGTGCAGACAAAGTTAAAATAACAAACTCTGCACACTTTCTCAAGTGAGAGCCGCTGTTTTGGAAATACTAATAATTCATACACTAACAGCAACAAGCTGGGAAGAACGGGAAGATGAAGTATCGAGGCATGGTAAGAACCACAGCATGCTCCATACTAAACAAAAGCAGCTGGGAGATTTCTGCAATGTCAGCGAGGATCTTATGAAAGTGAAATATGTGGTTCTGGTCCAAAGTTGGCAATTTATTTTGTGTTTAGAATATGTAATGATTTGCTAGCATGGCTGGAATGCAAGTATGACACACAGGGAATCATGTATATGTGTATCTATCTATCTATCTATCTATCTATCTATCTATCTATCTATCTATCTATCTATCTATCTCTATCGTGTACTGTATACACACACACACACACACACACACACACACACACACACACACACACACACACACACACACACACACACACACACACACACACACACACAGACAGACAGATACAGGATATAGATGTATATATGTGTGTTAACAGTAAATAGTTTTACCAATTTGTTATAATAATTTATAGCACCAGAGGTGTAGGTATTTCACAGATTTTTTTTTATTTTTTTCTTATTAATGTACATTTTTGTATGTGTTATCCATTGACTAAATTGTTCATTAAAGCGGAGTTACTTCGACTACACAGTTATGAATATCGGCCGATCTCTAGTCTCAATCATGTAGTGAAATAGTGATATAAATAGTGAAAATCACTTTTCCTCTGAAAAGAAGGATTTTGAGTTGTGTTGGTCCTATCAGGCGCTTATCCTATCTTGGGACCTTCTTTCATGCTGAACATTCTGACAATCAGTATCTATGTTCATGCGATAGTGTCATCTCACAGTGTAGCAATCTCTGGCTTTGAACCAGCAGCAGTCACTGTTACATTCCAGGCTATCTTTCTGAGTGAGAGTGAGAGAGATATTGAAACTTGCGTCTGTCATCGAGCCATTCCTCCCTACTACATTTCTTCCATGTCTGTGTCATCCGTGACCTTCCTCTGAAAGCCAACAGAAACGTCAAGAACAAGCACTCAAGATTGAGACTGTCATTGTTTGAGCTTTGTGTTTCTGAGGCCTTTCACCCATTCAATGTCATGATGCGCTACGAGTGTCATTCGCAGTGCATCATTTCATATTCAAATAAACACACCTTGCGGTCGGCAGTACTTTAGATGTGCACATTTTGTCGTAGGCAAATGAGTGCAGAGGGTTGATGAATGTCTGACATTAGTGTTGGTATCTGGTGCAGTTTCATATGAGATTCCATTGAATTGCTAAACAGCTGCACTGCTCACAGGAAGATCCAAATCTCAGGAAGAGGAAATTAAGTTTACAAAGTGACTTGCTGCTCTGAGTGACCTTGGAGATATGAAATGGTTAGTCTTGAGATATTTAGGAAGGCCATAGCTATACATCTACAGTATATATGATTGTTCAGGAAATGCTGTAAGAATCAAACTAGCCGGAAATACTGTGACGGACCCTTAAGCAGTTTACAGTTCTCCCGACTCATGCTCTTCAAATGCCCTCTGGACATGAATGCCTTGCATTGTCCGGCTGGCTGAAATGAAGGATAACCGGTCACTTTATCTTTTCCAAGTCAAAAAGTAAGTGAGTTTCGCATGTGGAGGGGGTGCATATGATGTAAGACTCTTCACCTGTTTGGAAAGAGCCAGTCACACCTGTCTGTCAACTTTCCCCCTGGAGTTTGACAGCCACCAGCTGACTTTCCAAACCAACCCCTCAACACAACGACAGCCATCGACTCAGCAGAATGGCGTGAAGAATTACAATGCCACCCATGGAATTTCTCACCATCTGGGTGGTGGTAATTAAATGAGCATTGGAAGACATCTTCTGTGAAGATTTGTTAATGCAATGTTGCATCAAGGCACATGTTGGGGTCTCTGTGCATATTTTGATTGTTGTAAGCACTTAGAAGTGTTTCATATCAGTTTGCATGAACAAGCTCTTTATTGTTGACATGCAAAACAGGGAAAAAAAAGTTGCATTACATTTGGAGAAGTGCTAAATATGTTTTCCGCCCTCTGACCAGCTGCATGAATCTAAGCTGCAGGAGTCTGATCTTTTTGCACTTTCCAAAAACAAAACAAAAAAGGAAAATAAACACACAAGAAACCCCACACTCCTCCTCACACTTATCATCATTGGTTTTAATATTGTGGGAAGCCTCTTTGATTTATGAGTGTTTCTTTAAATAACACCTTTGGCCCCTGTGCACATTTTAGTAAATTAATTTTCCTAAAACATTCCACACTCTGACCAGTTTATTTAATTTGTATCTGTAAATTTTGTCCTTTTTTTCTGAAGTATCATAAACATTTCCATTACAGTGTCATTTCCTCGTGTTTGACAGCTTTAGGAGTGGAAATTAAATTACGTTTTAACTACTAACTTAGCTTGTGTATTGATTTTGGGTAAAATAGTTTTCACACAAAACTATTTTCACACAATATATATTGAATTAAATCATTATATTTAATAAACACAAAGTTTTTAGTAGTTTTAATATTCAGCTGGGACAATAATAGTGGCTATACTTGGGAAAACACCTTTATGAATCTATCATCGTTTTTAGCTGTTTCTCTCCACAAAATTCTGTGTCTCCACCCCTTGTTCTTTCCTGCTGCCAAGCAGGAGAGGAAAGAAGAGCGAGGTAACAAGTGAGCCAGATGACTCAATCAGGATGGAAACAGTTGGTAACCCTTAAAAGCTTGAAATCATAAGCAAGCAGACAAGATTTACTTTTCGCCATTCTTCACCATTCCCGGTGAAAAGGGGAGGAGCACATGACTTTGCTCTCCATATCTAGGAATGTGCCCTTTATCCATTGCCTTCATTAATTATGAAAAAAATGCACAACACATTCCCCTCTTGTTCATCAACCAGGAGTTGTTAACTGTACAGAATCACTGACTTGCCCTTAGAGAAATTAAATATTGGAGTGTTTTACTTGCTCGTTCACTCTTTCAAAAAATCAATCTTTGTAATAATAGCTCTGGTCCCTATCAGTCTGTTTCCAAAGACTGCTAATGTCTTCTTGCAATGTGAGAAGTGCTGACGAAGGCAGCTTGACTCGGCAGATCTCCCTGACACAGCTCTGCTCACAAGAACCGAGCAAATCGGTAGGATTTTGGAAGGTCGAGCAAAATAGCAATTATTCGATTCTTCCCAGTGCCTTTGTAAGCACAAATCTCTTCCTTCTTGTTGTTTATTTTTTAAAGAAGGTTAGAGTGAAATGGAGAATGAATAATTTGCCCACAGTCGTTTTGTTTTAAGAGCAGCATTTGGAAAAAATGAGCACATGGCAAAGGGTCGTAGCTTGAGCTTAAAGACCAGCAAGCATGGGGAAGGGGACCAGGGGTGGGAGCAGGAAAACAAATCCATAAAGAAGAACAATGGTGTAATGACGCCTGTTTCTTCAGAAAGTAGCTTAGGAAGGAGACTTGGTGGGACAAGGGTCTGTCTTCTGGTTATTGCATATTTATTGGTGTAAATGAATGGTTGGATTCATTTATGTTGGCTTTTGGAAGGGATTTTACATCTGATGCCCGGATAACTAAGGGTGCTGCGATCAGGATTTTTGGGGCCGATATCAGTGGAAACAGAATTGGCTGAAATGATCACCGAAATACTATTCTTGACAACAGAATATTTGAGGTATAAAAAAATGAAGAGATGAGAAAGTATCATGAATTGACAACTCTTTATTTATTGGCAAGAAACGAGCTTAACAAATATAGCAGTGAAATAAACAATACAAATAAAAAACAGAACAGTCTGTATCAACAGAAAGTAACCAAATGTAAAACAACACTGCATAGTATTCACTGTATAAATTAAATCTAGATATATCATACTAAATCTACTAAAGAGTCTTTTCTTGTTTGACTAACATTAATGACACAGACGGCAGCAGGAATATTAGGCTGCTGTCACTTTAAGAGCGATTGCCTGGATCCAATATCCTGATACACATGTAACTTTATTCTCAACTGTTTATGTTCACTTAAGACATAACTGACGGTGTTTAAAGGGCACCTATTATGACATTTAAAATGTTCCTAATATTGTTGTGGGAGTCCCCAACAACAGTTTTACATGCATGCAATGACAAAAAACACTTTTGTTTTCGTATAATATGCATTTATTTTTACCTGATTTGCTCACCGACTCCCAAATGAATCGTTCAACGACTCATTTTTCAAACCCCTCCTTTGCGCGACGCTAATCTGCGTTGATTGGTCAGATGACCCAGCAGTGTTTACATAGATAATACTTATTTTTAACACGGAGTACAATGATGCTTTTATCAATTAAATTGTGTTATAATAATGATTATAGTCCACTGCTTTATAGTTTGTAGTAAAAAACGAAAAATAAGATAAATAATTTAATGTTATGTTATGTTAGCGATAGCCCAGAGTTCATATTGTAAAAGCACAATCAGTCTTTGTTTGCATTAGCCTGATGCATAAACATAACGTTTTTACAAATAAAAAAATTAAAAAAATGCAGTTACGTTAGGCTACGAGGTATTACTCTATTCTTTAAGACAACTCCGAAAACAACGACAAACACTTCACATATCTCAATACAATTGCCATTGAAGACCTAGAAGCTAAACGGTGCTTAGCCTACACAACAAACAAAATAATTATTAAGCATGCTACATAAAATATAAAAGCAAAAATTATTAATAACACTTACAGGTTGTGATACGGAGGAGGAAGCTGATGCAAATACACTTGGAACTGAACCTTCCTTCAATATTCCTTCCTTCGAATCCAAGTTTGATTGCATTTAAAAAGCAATCGTCTTCAAAATGGTGCGAACAAAGCACAAGGCTCGGACTATACTTCTGTGGTATAGTTGTATATATGAATTGAAGCCACTTAGTCTTCAAATGCTCCTCCTTGGGCAGATTAAAAAAGTTGTCTTTTGTGTCGCACTTCAGAACACAGCATCTCGTCGCCATGATGTTTTCAAGTTTTCCTTGGAGCGCAATAAGTGGGCGTATCGTATTCAAATAACTTGACAAGTTGACGTCATCTAGTCAGAGAAAAAGCTTCGGTCTTCTAACGATTCATAAAAATGACTCCGAGTCGACTCTTACTTTTGAAAGACAATAACTTTATATACGGTGCACTTTCATATTTCAAACTTTGCAGGATATTTTTGTTCACTTAGATCTATGTTACACACTACATGAAAGGTAAATTTCAAAATTCCATAATAGGTGCCCTTTAAGTAAATACTCACCAAGCTGGACATTTTGACATATTTCTGTGTTTAACTGTTAAGGCTTACATTTATAGGCAAATGTACCTCTCTCATTCAGCACGAATCTAGATGTTTCCATGGTTGTGATGTAACATTTTAATAGCTAACCTATTATTTATTTTGTGAACAAAGCTTTGGGCTGGACTTATTATTCTTGAGTTGACCAGCTGATGATGTCATGGTCTGTCTAACCAGCATGTTTAGTTTTGATTTTGACTCCACCACCAATTATTATCTGTCAGTCACTGCAGTAGAATATACAGACACATTACAAAGACAAACAAGTATGCGATTAAGACAAGATTAAGTGTGTCATATGTTCACTGCACACTGTTGTTTTTCAAATATGATCATTGGGAATGAGTGTCTGCACTCTTATTTGTTTGAATCGAATATGTACACTACTACACTTGAGCCAGTAAGTAACCACCTAGCAACCATCCAGATCACCCTAGCAACCGCATAGCTATGAACGATTCTCTCTGAACACCTTAACACTGCTTATTTTTTCTGCATTTGTCCGGTTGTGTCCCGAATGATAAATTACACTTGAATTTCAACCTGGCTCTGATTGAAATGCAGGAGACAGAGCATTTAAATGTGGTTTGTGTCTAATTTGTGGAAACTAGATTCCATGTGGGTGCTTCCAGATTGCATGAAACCAGATTTGAGCTGGAAATTCAAAACCGGCCTAATGGGGAACAAGAGCGAGAGTTTGCAAAGCTGTGTAGACTTTCAGAGTTGATGCAGCTCTGTTGGGGCATTCAGCAGGCTGACGGATTGGGAATGAAGTCACTTCCTGGCACTACACTTGTCGACTGTTCCCGCTCGGCTGTTATGTTGTTCTTACTGCTTGTTTTTTCCCACCGTTAGCCTCCCTCTCGTTGTAGTTGTTGTACATCACCTTAATTAAAGTGCTTGCTCAGGTGTGCTGTATCTGTCTCTCCCTCCAGGGGACGGTCGCTGCTGTGTCAATAGCATAACAACAGCCGTGGCAGCTGGTGCATTCACACAATGTGACTGTGTGTATTTCAATGCATAATCACGCATTTGTTCATCTGAGGGTGTTTGTGTGTGTGTGTGAGTGGGTGTAAGTGCGCTTTTCTGTTTCAAGCTAGGAAGTGTCACCCATAGTCCTCTTTGATCAGGATTACAGACATCAGATGACAAGTGACCTGCTAGAAATTATTATATTTTTGTGTCCTACTAATTTGTGCCTGAGCTGAAGAGCATCTCTGGACAAGGATCGACAGCTTAGGTTTTATTGACACCATGGATTTTTCAAATTTTGGCGACCTAATGCGGAAAACCCAGGCCTCCATTGTGGAGAAGGGTTTTAACTTTAAAGATACAGATGTGGTAATAGATGTGAGTATGATTGTGTCTCTGTTTTCACAGCACACTTGAGTTTGGGTGGAGTTTGCAGTGATGTAGTCACAGATGTGGTTTAAGTGTGAAGATTGAGGGTTTAGAGCTTCTTGTTTCTTTGTAAAGGTAATGTAATCAGGTTAATGATAGAGAAAACAGCCTTGTACTCTTATAAATAGTCCTGTGGTGGTGCCATGGAGCGATGATGGGATCAGATGGTAATAGTATGGTATTTAAATACAGGTGTACCATTATACTTATGATGATTACCATATTAATAGGCTGTTTATATGGAACTTCAAATAATACCTTGTAGGGATGTGCCATTTTAAATGTTTGGCCAATACAATGAATGGCTGATTTTAAAATTCAATGCTATTATGTTTATATGCAGGAAAAGCGGATATTCATTTTGAGATTTGCTAAAGATTAAACCATTAAAAAGCAGACTTTTAACAGTGTTATTAAATTATTAGAGTTAAATTGGGTAAAATGAGTATGAAAAATCTGTGATCTTATATTGAACTGCTTATATCCAATATCAACCAATATTGTAAACATTTTAAAAATCTTTAATATCGGCTAATACATGATATGGCACCACAATACACTATTGAGAGTCTCTAAGATTTTTTTTATGTTTTTGAAAGAAGGCTTTGAAAGGAGACAAAGGCTGCATATATTTAAAAAATATATATAGTAAAAACAGTAATATTGTGAAATATTATTGCAATTTAAAATAAATGTTTTCTACTTGAATATATTTTAAAATGTAATTTATTGCTGTAATGCAAAGCTGAATTTTCAGCATCATTACTCCAGTCTTCAGTGTCACGTGATCCTTCAGAAATCATTCTAATATGCTGATTTGCTGCTCAATAAATATTCCATATTATTATCAATGCTCAAAAACCCATGGTATTACTGTGGTACCTTAGTAAAAAAAGTCATGGTAGCACTTTCTGGTACTTTTTAGTGTTTTAGAGTATTAACTTCAACCTGATATTGTGCTTGACACAAATCCATTGTTCAGATGGTGACATCTTGTTCACAATGGCATGTGTGGTTCAGTGAGAAATACCTCATACAAATGCTTTAAATTAAAATCTTTATTTAGCTGGGTTTCAAATGAGCTGAAGTGTGTGTATATGATATGAAAAGGGAGGGGTCATGATGGAGTGGTTGAGTATTCTCAAGGCTCTCACAGGGCCTTGGCATGCTGTGTGTGTTGCAGTGTTTATATATCACCTCGCGCTGCTCTGCGTCTGGAGGCTGCAAGTGTGATTCTGTATCTCAGATCTGCTTTTTCTCTGTCAGGCTGTGGGCAGTGACGGAATCCGGGTCATGATGGAGAGCGCCCTGACAGCCAGGGACCGGGTGGGCGTGCAGGACTTCGTCCTGCTGGAGAACCACACCAGCGAGGTAGCGTTCATCGAGAACCTCCGCAAGCGCTTCAAGGAGAACCTTATTTATGTAAGAGCTGCTGTTCCTGTTCTATTCACCCTTAAAGCTCAAAGCCCAGAGTATTGGTGTGACCCCTCCGTTTTTATCTTTCTCCCACAGACATACATTGGCTCAGTGCTGGTGTCAGTGAACCCCTACAAAGACCTGGAGATTTACACTAAACAGCATATGGAACGATACAGGGGCGTCAATTTCTATGAAGTCTCACCTCACATGTAAGGCATCAGCAAGAAGTCATTATTACCCACTGTTCTGCTCTTTTCTATTGTGTAGAGTAGGACAATGGGGGAAGGCTAATGGTTTTTATTTGCTAAATAAGGACTACAGTTGTCCGATTCGTCAACCATGTAAACTCACATCGTTGTGGTTGTTGTTCTTATTTAGCAACCTGTTTATAAATAAAAAAAATCGGTAGAAGCTTCAAATTAACATTTGAGCTGTGACTGTGTATAATTTATATTGTAGAACCAAACATGAATATGAATGTTATTTAATAAATAAAACAAAGAAAAATTCCAGAGGGAACCGAAAGCTTGAAAATGCTAATTAAATATGTAAAATGCCTAATCTGCATTTTTATGGACTTGGTGGGTCTTGTTAATCTTTCTTGTTGCCTTCTGTTAGTGAAGAAGTAGTTCCCTTGGAATATCTGTAAAGAATATAGTGGACTATAAACTAAAGTTCTCATACAATCGTAACATAAGGGCTTTTCACACTTAAAATAGTTAACCCTGGTGCCGCAAAAGCAGTTGATAACCCTGCTTCTAAATTGTACGGTAAGTGTGAAATGTTCCTATACCTATGGTTAAAAGCGGTGGTTCAAACGACGATATCCCCAGGGAGAAGCCCAGTGTGAAAACACTATAAACTATTTTCTGTTTGGTTCTTGCGTTTTTGGGAGCTTTTATTTATGTAATTAATATTTAATTCGTATTTTAATTGTGATATTGTTTTTTGTTGTAATTTAATATTTGCCGGTGTTAATTAAATGTTTGCTTAGTTCATAACCCTTTCACACGTAAGTTTAAAATATTCTAACTGACCCCCCAGCGTGAGTTTTTCAAGGCGACCGTTATTTAGAACCTGTCACTTTATCGTTTCCATGGTGACGCGTCATTGCTTGTCACGTTACTCAGCGCAAACACAACACAGCGCTGAATGAATGATGATCTGCTTTTATGTAATTTTCTCTTTTTGATTCAAAATATTCAAAAATATGTTAGATATAGCATGAAACACAGATATTCCGATTGTCAAATATGTGCATGTGGATGTGTTTGGTTGTTTAAACACTTTTATAACGATCGCGTTAGTTGAGCTGTATGCGCGATGGGCGGCGCCATGTTAGTTTGTGCTGGATTTACAACACTTCAATTCCTCCACTTCTCACGAAATACATGAAAGTAAGTGGCAGGTTAACTGGGAGAAGAATAGAGTAAAATGTAAAGCTACTTACACATTGCGTATCTGATATGAATAAAACATAAAACGTGTCGTCTTATTATAATGGTAATAATTATTATTGCCGCTTCCATAGACATCTGTGTGTATTTTACAAACTCAAATTCATTGGTTTGCTAGTACTTATGTGATTTTAAATGCCTGAAACCTAAAATAAACATTATGTGGTTGAAAACACTGAATAGTTGTGATATATGACAAGCACTGAGCACGTCCGTCTCTGGCTCAGCGCCAGCCAACGCGCCAAAGCACGTTTGAATTTAGCAGTTGATCACGTGATGCGCTGACCGTTCTAATCACACCGGTGTGATCGTACGTGCGAAAGGGTTAAATATGCAGTATTTTTAATCTCTTGATGAAATCTACATACCGTAACTAAGCATTTATGATCTTGACATATTCCCTATACAGTTATGCCGTGGGTGATAATGCGTACCGCTCCATGCGGACTGAGAGACGGGACCAGTGCATCCTCATCTCAGGTGAGAGTGGCGCTGGAAAGACGGAAGCCTCCAAGAAGGTTCTGCAGTACTACGCCTTCACCTGCCCTGCCAGTGAGCATGTGCAGACCGTCAAAGATCGCCTGCTACAATCCAACCCTGTGCTGGAGGTAAACATGTACACAGCACATCTAAACTAACATGTTTCATCATACAATTTGACTAATCTCCAAATGCCAGCGTATAGTGGTTAGATCAGTACGTGCTGTAATTGTTGCCCTGGACTGCTGTCATAGCGGAAAATGCTCTGAATGACTCTCAGGAAAAGAGCAGAGTTTATTCTGAGCAGTTTGTTGTCCTGGTTTCAGTATAAATCTCTCCAGTAATTATACGCCACTGTTATTATCTGTGCGATAAGACTGGGGCATACATGAAGGACGTCTAAAAATGGAAAGGCCAACGGAAGCTGCGCAGACTCCCGTTCTGCCAGATGTTTCGCAGATGTGGTGCTTCCCTGTAAAATAGCAGTGTGTGTGGATCTAGTAGTGTGTATGAGCGTATTTGTGTCAATTATAAAGATTGTTTTTCTGTATGCTGTACTGAATTGTTATATTCATAATTTTTCATTCACATATTCTCTGTTTTCCTTTGAATAACTTTTCTCTCAGGCCTTTGGAAATGCAAAAACTTTACGAAATGACAATTCCAGTCGCTTTGGGAAATACATGGACATTCAGTTTGACTTTAAGGTGAGTTTGATAATTTGTTTAACAATATTAATGATGTTACATGATCATCAAGCAAAGCTCACATCTCAATTGCTATGATCCACCTTCTGTCGATACACCTTTACCCCTACAATTCTCTTCTTGGGTTGGGGATTTGGCTGCATCCACCTGCGTGTTTACGTGCTTGTGTTTGTGTGAAATTATGCGTGCTTGCATGCGTGTCAGAAACCCGGTATTATCCCCTCTGCTTCTCCCTTTGGGTGTCCCCGTTGGCAGGGTGCTCCAGTAGGGGGTCACATCCTGAATTACCTGCTGGAGAAATCACGCGTCGTACACCAGAGCCACGGCGAGAGAAACTTCCACATCTTCTATCAGCTCATTGAAGGAGGAGAGGAGGATCTCCTGAGGAGGCTGGGCCTGGAGAAGAATGCCCAACAGTACCAGTATCTGGTGAAGGTGAGAGACAGACCTCACACACTTGTTATGGTTACAGCAGATGACCTAGTCTGAGATGGAAAGACAGAAAAAGCTGTGGCTTAGTAGCTAGCACACATGCTTCAGACACATTGTGTCATGCTGGTCAAGTAAAGATGCTGGTTAAAATCTGATGTAGTGTCTTGCTCCCATGTCTATGTCTGTGTCTGTCGTCCCTCCATTAATTATTAAAGCTTGTTTCCACCTAAAAAGGATTTTTAACGATAACTTAAAGACAACATAAAGAGAGCCTTACTCTGAGCTACAAGGTTTTTAATTGATGGTATTTGGTTCTGTTGAAGCTGTTAACCTGCATTATTCTAAGAAATGACGTTAAACAAATTAAATAAATGTCAATGAATTGTTTAACAGCCGAATTTTTGGTGAAAAACTACATTACCCATGATGTTGTACCAAAAATTCCACCAATCAGAGAGTTGAAACAAGAAAAACATGCCAAAAGATCTCATTAATTACACAACACCGCAAATGACCTAATTGAGTTGGTCAAAATACTTAAATATTTAAATATATACTGTATGCATATTTTGCAATAACCTTATATATAATTAAAATGTTTAAAAGAGTAGTTTTATATTTCTCCTTTATATTTGATTGTGCTGTTCACAATGCTTCATGGGATTGTCGTTCCCCTTCAGTCAGTCACGTTCTATGTTACGTTGATACTAGGGATGTGACGTTGAGGATATTTTCCCACCGGTTAATCGACGTGTGACAACACCGGTATCACCGGTGGGGCTTGAAAATCGCTAATTTGAAGGCTAAAGTAAAATGTGCACGCCCGCATGGGCATTAATAAAGAGCAGAGCGAACGTTTTTCCATAATAATGAACTGAAAACGCTCGCTCTGTTTTGCTCTATACGTGCGGCCGTGCGCTTTTTAGTTTCGCTTTCAAATTAGCACCAATTTGGGGGAGGATTGCGTGAATGGTGAGTTCATTAGCCTACAAAACAGTACAATGACAAATTTGCTTAAATAGACACTTTTGCATTTCGAATTGACACCAAGTTTTTAATTCAGTTTTTAATTGTAGTGTCTGTTCTCTAACTGAACTAAATGATTTTATTACAAAAACAATCTAATCGACAGTGGGAGGTGGTACTGTGGTGGGCATGTGATGTAACCGGTGTTGCTTCTGAACACCGGTAACCCTGTCAACACCGACTATCGTAGCAAGCCTAGTTGATACTGACGTATAGGGTCTCACGCTTTTTTTAAATCTCTATGGGAGAAATTAATAGAAAAAAAATACTTTCAGAACCAATGCTATACCAATGCTTATATATTTCACATTGTGACTACTTCTTGCAATGGGACTCTTTATTTCTTATTACTGCGAGTTTATATTTAACAGTTATGACTTTTAATATTTAAATATTTGTATATTTCTTGTTATTTGGTAATGTCACATTTGTTTCTCATTATTGATTTGATTTGATTTGATTTGATTTGTCGTTCGTTATTGCCACTATCTCAGTTGCAAGTATTTCTTGCTTTTGCTACTTTATTTTCCACAATTTTGACCATTTCAAAAAATGTGATTCATATTTCACATTTTGACTTCTCAGAATTGCCTTTTTTTTTTCTTCTTTATTCATTATCAATAAAAATGTCAATAAAGCCCCAAAAAAATGTCCAGCTCAGTTTACCACATACATTTATGTTGGACCTGTGTATGAGTATTCATCATAAATGGCATCATAAATTTTCCCACAAGTGTGCAGGAATGTTCCTTCCTCTCGCTTCCCTGGTGTTTAATAGAGGAAGTCAAGAGGAGCCCCTCCTCCCTTGGTTTCCTCTGTTGTGCTGAGTGAGTGTGTGTTTTTCAGGGCAACTGTCCCAAAGTGAGCTCCATAAACGACCGCAATGACTGGAAGATGGTGAGGAAAGCCCTCAGCGTCATTGGCTTCACTGATGATGAAGTGGAGGTATGACCGACCAATCACAATACAGACACTGTGAACTATAAGTCAATGTTCTTCTCTTAGAAACAGAAAGTTCTTCCTCTTTATCTTAATCTTTCGTCTCATTCACACCCGTCTCTTTCCCCACAGGAGCTTTTGAACATTATTGCCAGTGTACTACACTTGGGGAATGTCCAGTACGGAGGAGAGGACAGTGGTTGTTCCTATATCACTACAGAAACACAGATTAAATACTTAGCCAGGGTAATAGGACAGTTTATTTATATCACTGGGCTATGACCACATGTGCATGACCTCTTGTTTGTGTTAAAACCTCTAGCAATTTTTTCTTTAACTGAAATTCCATGTCAGGGGGTTGTTTTTGACTGTGCTTGTGTGTGTATTTGTGATATTGCAGTTGTTAGGTGTGGACGGCACTGTTCTTAAAGAGGCTCTTACACATAAAAAGATCATTGCCAAAGGAGAAGAGGTATGTTCCCACTCATTTAGAGTAAAATATTAATTTGTGCTTTTAGTAAGACAAACATCACTATTTCTATTGCTTATACCTGAACATGGTTTTGTTAAACTTGTTTGTTAAGGAGAGGTGTGATAATTACTCTTGAATCATTAATCATACTAATGACTTGGAGACAATACAATCATCTTTGAACGTTTTATCATCTTTTACTGGGAGATAAAAATGGTGAAAAAAAAATCCAATAGATTTACATTATATGAGGGATTTGAGTCATGTCTAAGGAACATAATATCATAGAGATTGTCAGGTGGCCGGCAGGTATTACATACGAAAGCACCACTAACATTTTCTTAAAAATATGTGAAAATCTTGAAACTTGATAGAATGTCAAATCACATTCTGTTCAAAGCTTGTATTCAAACCATCTTTAATAAAATAGTAGTGTTGCTTAATTTTTTTCCCCCGTTTCACAGTTGGTGTAAAAAGTTGTATGTGTGTATAATATGTAATAATTGTTTATGAATGTTTCCCATAATTCCACTGTCTGTGTTTGGGTTGTAGCTGATGAGTCCTTTAAATCAAGAGCAGGCCGCTTCAGCACGGGACGCCTTATCTAAAGCCATATACGGTCGTACTTTTACTTGGCTGGTCAACAAAATTAATGTCTCTCTGGCCTTCAAGGTATGGACTTACTCTGCTGTTAAATACTCTATTAGCTCCATGGCTTTGTAAATTCTCTGATAGAGTCCTTTACCTAATGTGAATATTTAGCGCCCCCACGTGGAGAAAGCTTAGAAATGACACAATATAACCACTCCAGTTTTCCAATGGGAGTTATTGGAACACATGCTCACCATGTGATGTTACAGTCTGTGGATGTTTAGTCTGAATGGTGTCCCACAGCTGTTGTTGAATATTTCTGTGCTCTTAATATTTCTCAGGATGATTCATTTAACAGTAAGAACGCTTCTGTCATTGGTCTGCTTGACATCTATGGTTTTGAAGTCTTTCAGATCAACAGGTAAAGTAAATATATCAAATGTAATATTATTTATGTTATACAATTTAGCAATTTATATGATGTTTAATATTATAATATAGCATGCACTATTTATTTTATATTACTATTCATCATTTAATATTATTTAAATATTTAAAATAAATCATTAAATGCCATTAATATTGTTATATTTAATAATATTTAATCATATATTTTAATACAAATGTTAAATATTGTAATTTTTTATTATTTTTTTATATATAGATTCATATTTAGTATTTTATAATATTTCATACATTATAACTTATAAAATACATATATTCTTCTTATTATTTATTTATATATATGGATTTATATATATAAATATATATATATATTTTTTTTATATATATATATATAAAAATCTACCTTTAATATTTTGGTTGTTATTATGGTTAAGAAGTATATCGGCAGACTTCAAAGATATCTCAATCTGTCTCTCTTTGTCTGTCTAGTTTTGAGCAGTTTTGTATCAACTATTGTAATGAGAAGCTGCAGCAGCTCTTCATTGAACTGACTCTGAAGTCGGAGCAGGAGGAATATGAAGCTGAGGGAATCACGGTGAGAATCCCCTATATACGCATACACAGCTCAGCATGTGTGACTCATGTGTGGGGGGGTGGAACAGGGTTTTAATCACAGCTCAATGGGCACATTATGGGCAAACATGTGTAGTGGGCTTTATTTCATGCTGTTTTTATGGTAATGCTGACCTCTCACACTGCCGATAAAACATTTTGACGCATACACTGTTAAAGAAAGCCCATTTGTGGCCATGATTCGCGGGTGGGCTGGGAATGCTCTTGATTTTGCGTTCTTTGAATTTTATAGCAAAAACAACATCACAAATATTTTCCACTTGTTTCAAATGCAGTAATGCTCATGTTTTGTTTTTGTTTTTGTTCTCTAGTGGGAGCCTGTGCAATATTTTAACAACAAGATCATTTGTGATCTTGTGGAGGAGAAGTTTAAAGGAATCATTTCCATCCTGGTGAGAATGCTCTCTGTTTCCTTTTATTTACAATGTATTAAGTATTGTCGTAAGCTGCTTAAACCTATTATTCACCTCTTTTCTATAGGATGAAGAGTGTCTCCGTCCTGGAGATGCCAGTGACATCACCTTCCTGGAGAAGCTTGAGAACACCGTCGGTGGCCACGCCCACTTCGTAACGTCAGTCACGCCACCTTCCTTTTGTCATTCTATCTAATATCATGCTTAAAATCATATCCTGAGCATCTAAAGACCAATATATACAATATGACTATATTACAGTCACAAGCTGGCTGACGGAAAAACCCGTAAAGTGATGGGTCGTGAGGAGTTCAGACTGAGCCACTATGCAGGAGAAGTCAACTATAATGTCAACGGTCAGTTATTGAACAGAGGGCAGAGAAAAAATTAAGAAACAAAAAGAGAGCGTGTCATTGAACAAGAGCAGGCTCTTATGCCCACGGATCTTTCCCAGGCTGAGCGTTGACTGACGTCATTGTGTATTTTCCATCTTCTAGGCTTCCTGGACAAGAACAATGATCTCCTTTTCAGAAACCTGAAGGAGGTGAGGGAACAGGCCCAGAAAAAAAACGATATTATAAGAAAAATACACTCTATCATTCTGTTCTAAAATTTCCAATGATTAAACATGTAAATGTGTCTGTATGTTCAGGTCATGTGTATGTCCGAAAATAAAATCCTCACTCACTGCTTTGACCGAGAGGAGCTCACAGACAAGAAACGGCCAGAGACGGTATCTATCTATCTATCTATCTATCTATCTATCTATCTATCTATCTATCTATCTATCTATCTATCTATCTATCTATCTATCTATCTATCTATCTATCTATCTATCTATCTATCTATCTATCTATCTATCTATCTATCTATCTATCTATCTATCTATCTGTCTGTCTATCTATCTATCTATCTATCTATCTGTCTGTCTATCTATCTGTTTGTCTGTCTATCTATCTGTTTGTCTATCTATCTGTTTGTCTATCTATCTGTCTGTCTATCTATCTATCTATCTATCTATCTATCTATCTATCTATCTATCTATCTATCTATCTATCTATCTCTATCTGTCTGTCTGTCTGTCTGTCTGTTCCATACATCCTGCCATTTATTGCTCTTTTTGCTAGTAGGTTACATATTTTGTGTCCGTTTTTTTGTTTGTTTATGCTTACACAGAATTGTAAACAACACAAATTTGTTTGTGAATCAGTTCCACATTCATAGTAGCATTTATACATAAACCTCAGCAGCTTGGCCTCAGTCCATGAGATTGCGAATCTCTGCTTGCCACCTACACTGTGAGGAATTCCCTGACACTATTGAACCCCCTACACTCTGTGAGTGTGTGCATCTCCCTCCCGATCCCAGTGCCCACTCCACAGAGCTCCATTGGCTGAGTGTGGGTGGGCTGCTGTTTAGTTGTTTGCTTTCATTGTTGACCACTGGCTTCTCCCACATTGTCACTGCCTGGCTGGACTTGCACACTGTCGCTTGTGTTCTTGCTTATTTCTCACTGTCCATCTCTTTTTCTTGTTCCCTCGCTCCGTTGGCTCGCTGCAACCAGGCAGCAACCCAGTTCAAGACCAGCCTGGCGAAGTTGATGGAAATACTGATGTCTAAGGACCCGTCTTACGTGCGCTGCATAAAGCCTAATGATGCCAAGCAAGCAGGTTTGTGAGAAATGTTCTATACTCTTGAGTTTTAGTGCTGTTTATCTCTTAGAAATCGTTCTACTTCATACGTATGTTCATTCCTTTTAACTGGTACCGGGACAGTATTAGTATGGTATTGTATGGCAATATAATGGTAATTTTATGTATTCCATTGTTCTGGATTATTGCCATATTTACAAACCATGATATTTGTATGGTACTCCAAGGTATGTAGAAAGTTTTGTGTTGCTATAGGACATATAAAATATTAGTAATATAGTTTTTTGAACGGAATATAGTAATACCTTTGTATTTTTTATACTTTTTTCATGTCAAGCCATCAAACATTTAGTCATTATTAAACATTCAAAAACAAGAGACCATGGCCCACAGTGCTATACAAGTCTAGGAAAAATGAAGCTAAATTAAAATGAATAATAATCTAAAAACTCTCTAACTCTCTAGTAACTCTCTAGAAAACAAGTTGTCTTTTAAAACAAGATGTCTTAGGGTTAAGTTTATTTCAAATCTTTATTTGTGCTTTTTTTTTTTTTTCAACTGTTTTTAATGGATTCATTGTTCAAAACTGCAGTCATTCATTCCCTCAGTCTGATTCTCTCTTACTTCATCAGCTCCTTTGTTTTGCTCTCGTCATTTGTTAGCATCTTTTGTTCGTCAATAAGCTCTTATACTCAAAAATATCGACAAATCTATGGTTTTATACACACACTACATGCATGATTTTACAATTTATTAAACTGAAATCTCTCTCTCTATAGGGCGCTTTGATGAAGTCCTCATCAGGCACCAAGTAAAATATCTTGGTCTGATGGAAAACCTTCGGGTGAGGAGAGCTGGGTTTGCATATCGCCGCCGCTACGAGACCTTCCTACAGAGGTTGGCATCTACATGACTGAAAAAATACCCACAACCTATTCGACCTATTCGAACCATTTTTTCATGCTGGTCTTATATTGGCACAACGTGGACATTGTTGCAAGTGTAGCCTTGCTGGGTGACCGCACATACCTCATAACGGTAACCCGCAATACGCTTGAACTTGTCGTTTATACTAGCCTTAACCAACTGCACCAATTTAGCTGATTTAGGCTTTTTTCAGCAAGGCTCTCACAAAAAGAGCTTATATTTGTAAACTCTGTTACATTTCAAACTTACTTTCTGATCCTCTTTTAAAAGCTCAGCACTTCCTGTGGACTTCAGTGATAATAAAGGTCAAAAGGAACAAGAAATGTAATGAAAACAGTGATTAATTTTCTACTTAACTCACTTGCTTGACGTTTCCTGTTTCAGGTATAAATCCCTGTGTCCAGACACATGGCCCACCTGGAATGGCCGCCTGGTCGACGGAGTGTCCACACTCGTCAAGCACATTGGCTACAAACCCGAGGAGTACAAACTCGGCAGGTTGGTTACACAAATGTTGTAAAATGTCAACACTTATTTTATCAGTATTAATAAATCATTATTATTTCTGTGGTACCAGAAAAGATGTAGGCACCTTTGCTTTTTTTTCACAGGACCAAAATCTTCATCCGCTTCCCCAAAACTTTGTTCGCAACCGAGGATGCACTAGAAGTCAGAAAACACAGCCTTGGTATGAGCCATATTCAAATGCACATCTTGAGTAACTGGATGGTCTGCTGTGCTCCTCAACTTCCACAATCTGTTCTTTATGCACAGCTACCAAACTGCAGTCATCCTGGAAAGGCTACAGTCAAAAAACCAATTATCGTAAAATGAAACAATCAGCAATCCGGATCCAAGCATGGTGGAGAGGTATTCTGGCCCGCAGGAAGGCAAAGCGTAGAAGAGAGGCTGCCGACACTATCCGCAGGTCTGTGTGCATGACTTGACTTAGTTAAATACGGCATCACATGCGTTCTGATTCTGCCCAGTGAGAGAGGCTATGCTCATTTTTTTTTTTTCTGTGGTCACTTACAGGTTCATAAAAGGCTTCATCTACCGCCACCAGCCACGTTGCCCAGAGAACGAGTACTTCCTGGACTACGTTCGCTACTCGTTCCTAATGAAGTTGCACAGGAGCCTGCCCAAAACAGTTTTGGATAAGAATTGGCCAAAGCCACCTCCCGCCCTCAACGAGGTGAGATATCGGTCATTAGTACAATCGTGGACTCCTCTAGACCTGAGGGTTTAAAAACTGAGAGAGTATGCCTTCCTTTTGTTCACAGGCTTCAGAGAACCTCCGCAAACTCTGCATGCAGAACATGGTGTGGAAGTACTGCAAGAATATCAACACCGAATGGAAGCACCAGGTGTGACATTTTACATAGTTCATTATTTTTATGATTATTAATTCGAATTTATTATTAGTTCATTAGTATTATATATTTCATATTATAATATTTATTCATTCACTTGATTGTTGGGCTACTGGAAATTAAACTTCACCCCAGAACCACTCTCTCACGTTTTACATAGTTTTATTTTTGTTGAATTATATTTTATTATTAGTCAATTTTTTATTCTTTATTTTACATTATA
This sequence comes from Phoxinus phoxinus, assembly GCF_949152265.1. Lineage (NCBI taxonomy): Eukaryota > Metazoa > Chordata > Actinopteri > Cypriniformes > Leuciscidae > Phoxinus > Phoxinus phoxinus. The sequence continues at coordinate 26,123,475 of NC_136879.1, read as the reverse complement.
ATATTTATTAATTCACTTGATGGGCTCCTGGAGATTACGATTACATTTGGAATAGAATAATTTAGTTTTACACAGATAAATGTTTTATTAATTATTTATTATTTATTAATCATTTATTATTAGCTCAATTTTTATGTTATATAAATGATTTATTAATACACTTGATTTTTGGGTTACTGGAAATGAAGCTTTATTATCTGTTATTGCAGTTGGAGCAAAAGATGGTAGCAAGTGAAATCTTTAAGGACAAGAAGGACAACTACCCACAAAGTGTCCCAAAACTTTTTGTGGACACAAGGCTCAGTGAGTTTTCATCCTCTTTTTCATCCTCGGTTTGGAGACTCATTTTCTATGCTGTATATTCTAATTGTTTTCTGTGCGTGTGTTCAAAAGTTGGGGAGGACATCAATCCTAAAGTGCTACAGGCTCTGGGAAATGACAAGATGAAGGTGGGTTGAATTCTAGGCTAGTGTTTTCTGTTGTTTCTTGCAAAATCTCCCTTTAATGTGGTTCAGGCTATGGTCCGCTACTTTTTTTGTATAAATCCATTCATCAGTCTCTCCGAAGAAGCCTCAATGCACATTTTTCATGACTGAATATGTGATAAACTGTACATAACTTTATTTCTCAGTGTTTGTAGGCGTTTCCTCGGGCAACATACCAAACAATTTGTGAAGTATCTGTGATAATTGATGGAATATAAAGATTGTGTCTTCTGTTAATGTAATCTAAACGTCATCGGTCCTTCCCCACAGTACGCTGTTCCAGTGACCAAGTATGATAGAAAAGGATACAAAGCTCGCAACCGACAACTCCTGCTCACGGCGAACAGCGCCGTTATTGTGGAGGAGGCCAAACTGAAACAGCGGATCGACTACAGCTCACTGAAAGGTGAAAAGAAAGAGAGATAGAGAATAAGTCTTTAAATGTTCTTACACTTTGTTTGACTGCTTGGTTGGAACCAGAGTTCGTTACTTCCGACTTTTACATTACGTTATCAATGTGTGTACTACATGAGTACTAGCTTTACCTGTTTAGTTGCAAAGATACACTTTATTCGCTAATGCTAACGGCTCACTTTTAGCAGTTAGAACAGATTGCAGTCATATATGAATTGTAATGCGTTTTCAAGCAGACTTGAATGCTTTATTTCAGACAGCCATGACAACAAAAAAAGAAGAAGAATCAAAAACAAATCAAAAAAGTGACACTGACCACTTCTGTTTTATCTGTAGGGATTTCTGTCAGCTCTCTAAGTGACGGCATGTTCGTTCTCCATGTTGCTTGTGAAGACAATAAGCAGAAAGTAAGTCTAAAGATCGATTATTTGCTTTTATTTACCTTAAGTGCTTAACTTCCTGTTGTCAGAGTGAATATGCGAACTGTATTGGTGTCTCAGGGTGATGTGGTGCTTCAGAATGAGCACGTGATCGAGACGTTAACCAAAGTGGCTATCTGTGCTGACAAGATGAACAGCATTAACATTAACCAGGGAAGGTGAGTTGCAGGCGCAAAATTACCATTTTGTAGAATACTTTGAATTCTGAGATTTACACAAGTCTGTCTTGAAACTCAGATTATGAAATTATTATACTTTTATGAATAAAAGCTTTTGCTTTCCCTCTCATGGACAGTATAAAGTTCAATGTGGCTCAAGGAAAAGAAGGGATCATAGATTTCACGTCTGGCTCAGAGTTGCTGATCGCCAAGGCTAAGGATGGACACCTTTCTGTGGTGAGCATTGCTGATGAAATTAATTGATATGTATCCAAATTATTTCAATTAGAAAAGAAAAAAATTTAACAGGTGTGCTTTAATTTCTCAGATTGCCCCTCGCCTCAACTCAAGATGATGGACGAGCCATGACCAAGCACTTCCTGCGTTCTCACATGATCTTCCAGATATGCTCTTCAGCTCATCAATCACATGACTACAGGCGGAGCTTATCTCTGCCAACGAGACGCCAGCCAGCTGCACCAAAGGCCTCCGCTTTCAGTTGTGAAAATCTAGCAACTTATTTATGTTTTGGGGTTTAATACTGTTATATGAATATTATGATTTTATACGTCAAAGCCAAGAAATAACAAAATATATATATATATGTGCATTTTTCCTGCACTCTGTCTTTATCTAGCTTTTTTGGGGAATGTTGATTGATTTGGTAGAGAAGGTGACCTCAGCCATGTTACCGAGGAAAATCAGGGTTCATAATTTTTAGTTATTCGCTTCAGTTCTATTTATGTTCCCCCGTGATTACTTTTCCATGGATCCTGCAATCCAGACCTACTCGGACCCAGTACACTTTTTCTTCCAGTGAATTACTGTCATTGTAATGTGAGTTATAATTACTTGGTAACTTAATTAAAACGTTCATAGGAAAGGTATTAATTACTTTTTGCATATAGAAGATGACTTGGAGATGTTTATATGGACCGATAAAGCTGTTCTATATGTGCGACATAATTTTGCTTACAAGCCTAGTAAGTTATTAATATTAGTTGATGTGTTCAAGAGAAATGAGGATGAACTTTTAGAGAACTTATGCCAAGTGCATTGAAGGTGCGTGTTATGTATGAAAAGGCTCCTGAAATCTTAATGTTGATGGACAGAATGTGCACGTTACAACCGGTGATAGTAACTATGCTAGAGCACCAGCTCCATTTTTACATTGTGATTGATTCGTGATTAAGAGTTCGTGATTTACTCATATTAAGGGTTTGGGATAAGTAAATATGTCTTTTCTCAGTCCCAAATCTGTGCCTCAAAATTTTAGGGTTAGAGAGTATTTTTGATAAGATAAGAAAAGTGTTCCTGTAGAAATGGGATGAAATGGACACAAGATTGATCTCCAGTGGTGAATCACTCAGGCTTTGTGCTCCTAATACACTGGACACAATAATCCTATTAATGCCATTTCCCCCACATTAGCAATGCTCTAAGCTTGTGAGAGATGTTGTTAGCCCTAACAGTTTGGGAAGTTATGTGTTATCTACAAAAAAAAGGCTTGTTTATTTCTCTTGAGACAGGTTTGTGTACATGTAGATAAAAAGTAACAGCACTACTAAATGTTTGCAAACCAAATTTAATTGTTATTTTAGAAACTAAACATGGAAATTCGGCATACCCAGTGCACTGTAGGATTTCAGGCACCGAAAACTGTTAATAGCACAATTATTTGATGTTGCCTTGATGACATGACCGGTAAATGAGAATGTTGAGAGAAACATTTGAGCATGTGCCTACCATAGCTAGTGTCATAGTTGAGGATACTTAAAAGAAAACACTGTAAGAATACACGTTAAATGATTTTACGCTAAAGTGCCGCATGTAATGTATTTAGAACAAATATCTATTTTTGACAATTATAAAATACCCCAATACTGTACACACAAACTCATGGCCCACCAGTTGAGATGTAATTCACACTTTGTGATTTTGTTTTATACTATTTGTGTAAAATACCTGGAAATCTGTCAATTTGAAGCAAACTGACAATGTATCTGAGCATATTAAAGCTGATTAAAAACATTGAGGTGCCAGCTCTGTATTTTTCATGGGAATGGGTATTTGTGAACTGATTATTTGAGGTATAGCCTAAGTCACAACTTGTATTTCTTTCTATCATCGGATGGAATTTTAGTTTTGCATTTCATAAAGGAAATATTACTATTTGAAAGGCAGAAAATTAATTGCGTTCAAGTTTTGGTAACATGATCCAGTAAAGGAAAGAAGAATAGAGATGTCATTGGGATGTCACTGACAATTTTGTTATTTTTTCCTTGGCAAAGTTTTGAATGCGAGTTTTAACTAGTTTAAGTAGTCAACTATTCTAATGTTTAATTTCTTTAAAACTGTTAAGTTTATGAAAGTTCTTGTCATTAGTGTAGGCTGTACTGTGTTGTAAGGATGCATTTGGAAAACCCCAGACATGGCGGGCCTTAAAAGGAACATCCCCCAAGGCTGGCAGTGGGTGGAGATCCTTCAACTTCTTGAATTCTGCTATTTCCCAATATATCAGGTGACTTGAAGAAAAATACATGCAGAGTTATTTCAGTCATATTGTTAGACACCTAAGATCTTTCCGTTTCACTATTGCGATAATGTGCGCAATAGTACGTTACATGTAATCGATAAGAGATTTTGATTTGTCAAGATAATTATGTTTATATACCTACACGTATTATGTCTCAAAAGACTAGTTTCACTTTCAACCGCTATTGAATCAATGAGAGTCTACGGAAGTGTGGGAATAATGCGGGTGACCCTGTAAGTTTATTTTTTGTATTAATTTCGCTGTGGTTGTATAGAACTGTTAATTTATTCAGTTGATGTACACAAATTAAACCGTAAATTTAATGGGATAGGCCTTTTAAAGGAATTTCTGTTTCTGTCATTTTCCGGGCTGAAGTAACGTAAGTTAGCCTAACTTAGCTAACTTATTCGCAATATTCCTTTGTTGTCCTGTCATAACCAAATCATCTTAAACAGTTTAAATAAAACATGAACTTTGTATTTATGTTTATTATTGTGGTTACATTTAAATATATATTTCCAATAAGTAATAGGCCTATATTTTGTCTATTTACGTTACCGTCCAACACCAAACGGAAAACGATAATTGCATTGTTGCTATGGTAACTTCAAAGGCGATGTTTTTGTGAGCTTTTGTGGTTGCTGCAAGTTTTTTACTGAAAAAAAGTTACTTATATAAAAAGAATAAATACTTTTAAATTACACATTTTGTTTTGACTTCCTTTAGGGTGGGGGTGGTGAAGCCTTAATTAGGGGGCCCCAGAATCCCCTATAATCAGCAACATATTAAAGTGATGGCTGTTGGAGCCTGTTGCACAGAAATTCAACGGCGTCGTGTGGAGCTGGTGGAGAACTACAGCGAACACCTGACTAACCTGCTGGACATACTGTTTAACGTGGGGGCGGTAACCGAGGAGGACCTCAGTCTCATCAGAGGTTCGACTGTTAGAGGTGAGCGAGAATGTATGAGAGTACTGTTGGATGTGCTGAATGGGAGAGGAGAAGAATCATGCAGGGCGTTCCTCTACATACTGAAAAGTGTTCAAGGTGAGACCACAAAGCTACAGGCCAACAAGCAAGAGCATCTAAAAAAGCACAAGGACATCTTGGCCAGACAGCACAGTCTGGTGGACTATCTCAGCATCAGAGGACACAATTTAGGGCAGGATGAAACCTGGTACTTGACTGATATCACCTTCTCAAGACAAGCTGGTTATGCATCCCCTTCTCAATGCCGACATGAGTCCGCAGGAGTTGGGGATGCTTTCAGGACACGCACGGATGAGATCTGCGTTTTCAGGGATGTGTACGAGAATCTGCTGTCCAAACTATCGAGTGGTGTGAATATGCTGTCAGGAGTTGCTGGAAGTGGGAAAACCACGGTTGTGAGACGGCTGGTGCGAGAGTGGGCTGGAGAAAGCACCTCGTCCAAGATTGTCCTATCTCTGTCCTTTCGTGAGCTAAACCTCATAACTCAAGAGCAGAGCTTGGAGGACCTGCTCTCGGATCACTACATCCACCTAAAACCTTTCCTGCAAGAGTTACTGAGCTCCAACCCACCTAAGTTTTTACTCATCTTAGATGGTCTGGATGAGTTCTGCTACCCTCTTAATTTCGAACACACTCCCAAGTGCTCAAATCCTGAGCGGGTGCAGCCTATACAATCTATTGTGGTGAACTTAATCAAAGGAATTCTGCTTCCAGGCGTGTCCATTTTCCTCACCTCACGGCCTCATGCGGTCTCTAAAGTTCCTCCGGTGCTGGTCAGTCAGTTTTACAGTCTGCTAGGTTTCTCTTTAGCCCAGCAGAAGCAGTACTTTGAGCAGAACTGCAGTTCTCCGGAGGCTGCCGCTGCAGTGTGGGCCTCTGTGTCATCCCATAAGCCCCTTCTCCTCATGTGCCACATTCCCGCATTCTGTTGGATTGTGTCCACCGCCTTGCTTGACGGTGGCTCCTGTCTTTGTCCTGATTCTGTAAATGCCAAGTCAGGAGAAAAAGGAGTCCTTGAGAAAGCCAACCAACCGAACTCTTCATTGGGACCTTCTGAGGTCCTTCTGAGCTCCAAACCAGTCACGATCACTGAGATCTATTGCTGCTTTGTAAAATCCATCGTGCTATTCCATGTGCAAGGCCGTAGCGAGGGCTCTCATCACTCCAGGCTTCAGCACGCCCCCCATGTCCTTGGCGAAATGCAGCCTATTCTCAAAAGCCTGGGAGCTATGGCCTTCAAAGGCCTCCTGGAGAGACGGTTCCTCTTCGAAAGCTCTGATTTGAGCTCTTTTAATCTGGATAGCACCAACATCTCACAGGTGTTCCTCTTTGAGATACTTAAAGAGGATCGAGCATCCCTCACCTTTGAAAAGGGCTTCCAATTTATCCACACCAGCGTGCAGGAGTTTCTGGCTGCCCTGTACTATGTTTTTCAGTCACTCTCAGGATCAGATCCATTTTTAGGGCTCAAACCAATCACAGGCCAGTATCTTCAGTCTGCGTTTAAGCAGATGGCATCAGCCTTTAACAAATTCGGCAGACCGTGGCGCCTCTTCCGCAGACGCATTAAGAAGGCCCTTCGCGGTGGTGTACAACATCAATCTGGACACATGGATCTTTTCAGCAGGTACCTTTCAAAACTGTTTTCGCATTAAATGCATTTTCATACATTAACGGGTCAAAAATCGTTCTATTCAAAATCATTCATGCAAAATGCAATTCATACATACAGTGACTTGAATGCACATCTTGGTAATTTTTTTATAAGAATATTTTTTCGTTTTTATTTAAAAAAAAAGTATGCTTAATTAAAGTCATGTGGTACAACCAACATGAAAAAAACGAAGCAGGAAAGTATGTAATAAAGAGACATTTTTTTGGTTGTAAAATGTTATGCATGTGGCGCAACTCGCTGAAAATTTATAATACATCAATAATTCACATATGTAAAATAAAAACGTTCATACTTGTAAAAATATTTTTTCTTGAAAACATAAATAATTTTCAAACCCAATAAACCAATTTTTTTCTCTATTGTTTTAAATGCAATGCTTTCTTCTTTTTAAAATATTTTTTGATAGCTCTGATTTACTATGATGACTACATTACTGACCAGTTATTTCCGCTTGTCCAGGTTTGTATGTGGCCTGCTGGTTCCTAGAACACGTCTCATCCTAAATGGATTTTTCCCTGATGGGCCCAAGATGCATCTGCTCCGTTGCCAGCCCTCTCCAGACCCGACTCCTCCTTTCCTCCTCCATCTGTTACACTCCCAACTCCAGAGCACCACCCTCAGCCCAGAGAGGCAGGTCAATGTTTGCCACTGTCTATATGAGGCCCAGGACCCTGGTTTGTCCCAGCGGCTACAGGGTTGGATGAAAGTTCTTTCACAGCAGGCCCCAGGTCAGTCCGGTTCGGTAAACAGGGACTGGAGCGAGCTGGCTTTCCTGTTACAGCTCAGCTCAGATCTGCAGGTTCTAAACTTGGACGCTCAAGGACTTGATGCTGACGGATTACGCCGACTCCTACCTGTCCTTCCTCTCTTCTCAACTCTCAGGTAAATAGTGTAGGCTGGTAAAAGCTGTAGGCATAATTATTCCAAGATGACATGATGCGTTCATTGTTAAATATTATTATTTATTTTACTTATTGTGTGATATTTATTGTATGTTCTTTGCATAAAGCCTGGGCCAGAATCCTCTTGGTTCAGAGGGAGCGTCTGTGTTATCCCTCGTTCTGAGAAACCCAGATTGCCGCATTCAGAGGCTGTGGTAAGTAAAATAATACATTTATAAATTATCATAATTGAACTATTAAAAGATAATAGTGAAAAGTGAGACTTTATCATGACTGTGTATGTTCAATATAGGGTGGTTGCGACAGGGCTTGGCTGTGAAGGCCTGAAAATCCTTGTGGAAGCACTGAAAGAAAATCATACTGTGACTGATCTCAGGTGAACAGTGGAAAAAAAACACAATTTCTCATTACAAATACACACAGGTTGCATCTTACTCGATATTTACAATATCATTCTTTCATTAGAATGGCCATCAATAAAATTGGAGATGATGGAGCTGGTTATCTTGCAGAATTGTTGAGGACGAATTGCACACTAACAGATATCAGGTGATCAAGACTAATCTCCGCCGTTGCAGTCTTTCTAGTCAATTATTTATCTTCAGTGTTCACTTTGTTTAAACATTTTGCCTTCAATAGACTTCGTGACAACCTAGTGACAGACAAAGGAGCAGAAGTCCTCATGGCTGCTCTCAAAGAGAACACTACATTAGAGTACCTGTGGTAAGAATTATTTAAAGCTGATTTATTTCAGTTTATTTCCTTGTGATTCTGTAACACAAGTGGCATATATTTTCTTTATCCATCGCAGGATGTTTGACAACAAGTTTACCAAAGACGGCGTCAAGAAGCTGAAAGAATTCGCAAATACCAGACCAAACCTTGACATTAAAGTTTGCGTCTGACCCACAACCGAACAAACCAGTGGAATATCTCTAAACGGCATTTGCATTGCTGAACTGGCTCATTTACATTATTTTAATATTAGTACAACTTATATATTACTTTTAATACACATTACACTGTTCACCACTCAGGTTACTACTGCCCTCTACTGGAATTTTAAAGATATGTGGCGACTTATTGGTATGGTACGTTTGTAATATGTATTTAATTGGCATTTGGCTGTAATATAACCAGAACTGTCAATTATTCATAGACAGTTATTTCTAAAGACACTGAATTGCATTTATTTATTTTGTGAAATACCTTTTTAATAGCAAAACCATTGCTTTTGGCTAAAACCCACTCAGGAAGATTTTACTGAATTTTTTAAGTGCTTTGAGGACTCTAAAAATGTTTTTTTTACACACCCCAGTTCTTCTTGTATACTTTATGAATTCTATTCTTCTTTCTCTTTCCTGCTATAGTGTCTGAGATTAGTTTGATAATAATACGTTATTGCCCATTTTCTTTCTGGGCACTTTTACATGCAGAGCTCATACAGGGTTCTTCTTAGATGCTTCATAAACAGAAGTAAAATGTATGTGTAAAATACACAAAGGAATAGTATTCTTTGGTTGGTCGATTCAAAGATACTATCAAATCAGTGATCGACATGTGAAACTATTGTTAACTATTGACTTCCTTTATTTATTACTGTTACTTTACATCAAGCCAGTTGCAATATATCGGTCAGATAAGTGTTTGAAACATTGCACGCCTGTCTTCTCCCTGAAAGTTGCATAATATAGGTCCATGCATTTTTATAACATTAATTGTCAAAACATCACGAAATGTGAATTGTTAACGAGTATTATTGCTTAGCAATTCTTACAATGCAGAGTACAAGTGTTGTTATGCAATCATTAAAACAAGATGTACAAATAGATGTTCAATAAACACATTATATGGGTTCTCCAGATTCCAGTTTGCTTTGGTAATGGAGTCTGTGGTTTGTCATCACACCAAAGTTCAAACCCCATTGCTTCAGATGTATAATTCAATATATTGATACCAGCTGTATTGAATGCAAAGGCTTGCCATACATGTGCATTCTCACGTCTGTTTTACTGTCAAGTCTCAAACATTGCATACGTTTATTGATGTGCAGAATAGAGAATGAACAGCAAAAAAACAGGAGTTTTCACAGGTTCCTGAGGGATATTTAATATCAGTAATCCCTCATAAAGCAGCTTACTTGTCTGTATTTGAATGTAGTTGCTCATTTAAACCACCAGATGCCGACGTGATGTTTTGCGACTCATATTCACTCACACACACTCCTTTGTTCAGTTTAGAGCTTAGAAAGAGTACAAACAACAACAAAAAACCTGATTATACCGTAAAAAGTGCTTTGGTCATTGGTTCAGTTAACTTCTATTTTGATATTTGATTCTTAACGAGTCTATTTATGCAATGTCAATCATATTTAATTAAAAAAAAAGACCACAGATAAATGCGACTTCAGAAGTATGAAAAGAGCTCTAATCTGATACCCAAAGAGCAGAGTGACTTGTTTCTTTTACATGGGAAAATCATAATGTACATTGAGACATTTAGCTAATTTGATTACGATATGTTATGTTTATTTCATGTGCCAGTCTTCTAGTGGTTTTGCAATAATAATGTCATTGATGAACATCAGCTACATTATTATGAGAGATTGAAATCGTGAAATACGAGGACGGCTTCCTCATTTGGGTTTTGTTTATTGTTGTTTTTTAATGAATTTTAAAAAGCCAGAAAGGGTCATACAATTCCGTAAAATTGTAGCAGGGACCACAACAATCCGGTGTGTTATGTGAATGTTCTTTGCGCTGGAGCAAAATATATAATGTGCAATTATTTATATATTTTAGCCTAGCGGCGGTTTGATTGGCTGGTCTCATCTCTAGCTCAGGAACCAGCCAATGGGGAAGTTGGCTTGTTTGTGTGAAGCAAGCGGTGCAAATATAAAATCGGGAGTAAGAGATGTTGGAAAATAAATGTATGTGTGAACATAACCCAAAGAGTGAAATTGGCATCATAAGGTTGTTTATACCTTTTCTACTCTGAAGAGAGCCGAAGCGAGGATTTGGTGAAGGAAATAGGTATGACTTATTATATGGATGCTCTGTTGTAAGTTACCCTCTAAGACTGTTGATGTAATATATAATCATTTTATATACATGATTTCACACAGTTTATACAGTCATTGATAAAGAAGTAAATCGTTTATTTTTGTTTTTAAATTATTAGATATTGATTTTAAAAAATGTTAGATTATTTTTTGCACAATTCTTCAATATGACAAAGACTAGGACCGTTCTTCAATAACTGTATTTGATTATGTCATTGCACGTTTTGACGTTAAACTATAATAAACTATGATGTGTTGTTTGAATTGTATAATGCAGTTTATGAGTTTTATACCGCAACTTTGTTCAATGTCTTAACAGCAGTATGACATTCAACTTGCATTGAATAGGCCCAAGCATCGACAATAAATTGTTAATTTCCGAAAAATGCGTAATGATTGTCATGATGTTATATGAGCTTTTACATTTGCCGTCAGAATCCGTGTTTTGCAGTAGCTATCATATGATGAATGGGAAACAGAAATGCTGGTACATCATATTTGAGTTAACCTATACATTACAATGTCCACATTTTTACAGCGAGCATTTATTTAGCCTAGAACAGAACAATAGTGAGTGAAGTGAAAACCAGGAAGTGCATTTATCGCGACTGTTATTCAGTGCAGAGTGTGTATCAGCTGAACAGCTGAGCTCTGTATGCATGAGGAAGGAGGGGAGAGGGGTGCATACACAGTTACACACACAGGCGGAGGCACTGATGATGATGATGCCTGTCCAGTTTAGACCAGTTTTAGGGCTGCTCGTTTTCCGCAGGATGCTTCACGTAAACACATATATAAGACATCGCGCGTAAATCAGTGAAGATAATTCAACCAGAAAATCAATAATGATTGAAATAGTTTTATGAGGCGTTTGTGAGCATATAAAACAACGTGTAAGATGTCTGTTTGCATTCCATATCCTACATCGTTTGTGCAAAGCAAACATAATCGAATCATATATTTGTATGACGAAATGCCACTTCGCCCGTGGATAAATAGATTTTGTACAAAGATACCCGTAGCACAAAGCGAACGACTCGCGCCGCACTGGTTCGAACCGGCTGGATCTTGGTCTCACGTGGAGTTGTTCTCTGAATCTGTTTATCTCGTAGCCAATGAGGGGGGAAGAGAATGTTCGAACAGCCAATCGGAGGCTAGCAGGGAGGGACTAGAGGAGGGAACTGGGTTTCGATCAACAACATTCTCTTTTGGAACTCAGCTGTTTTTTGTTTATGAGCTGTTTTGTAGCTAAGCGAGACAAAGGAACTGAATCTAAATTATGTTCGACAGGAGTTGCGGTTAAAATAATGTGTAAACAAAAGAACATTCACTATATGCTGGGAAGACAATTTAATCGTTGGGAGATCTAATTTATCTAAAAAAAAATCTAATTTATCATTATACATGTATTAAACATGTAAATGTTATTAAAATGTATTGCTATTATTTAGTATTCAACATTAAATAACTGACATCCAACTCTATGGCCACTTTCACAGGATTGCCCAAAGTTTAGGGGGATTTCCTCAGTATTACCAGCACAGACTGTATCATCTCCTTCAGTCATGGCTCCCTCACTGGCCACAGCCTTCTCCAGGCGCTGGTGGATGGCGATTACTGCGGTAATCGAAAACCTGTTGTTCTCTGCTGTCCTGCTCGGATGGGGCTCACTGCTCATTATGTTGAAATCAGAGGGCTTTTACTCCTACCTCTGCAGTGGACCAGGTAAGGAGGAGGGGACACACTAGTGCACTCAGTGTTACAGAAACTCATAAAGACATTAAATGCACTATCCACAATAGATGCCAGATCAAATGCTGCAAATAATTACATCATGAACATCAAAGAAAAGTCTAATATATATACAAAGCATATTCATTTGCGTTAATAGCTTTGTTTTCACTATTGTACCACTCAGATTTTAACAGTAAATGGTTTGGCAGATTGACTCAAACCATCTTGGAATCCAGTTACCTTAAGCAAAACTTGTATTATTTCACAACAGAGGCTGCAGCATTATGAAAAACAAAAATCTCTGTTGTCTGGCGCCCATCACAGGGCTTGTGGAGGAATCCAAACCAGAATATCAATCGATCACTGAGAGTCAGTGCACCTTATTTGGAAGCCCTCTTGCTTTGTGCTGCCATTAGGAATTACAAACAGCATTTACAAGCTTGTTTGGCATCAGAATTTTTGGCAAAGTGGGTCTAGATCATTTGAGCTCCTTCACACAGAGTTGATTTCAGGGTAAACAGACCAGAGGACATCAATCTGCTTAGCTTATATAACACAGTATAGATACTTCCATGTGCAGCTGTATCATCTTAAGGTCTTAGTATGAAAGAAAATGTTTGATCAAACAATAAATATCAAGAAAACTTCAAAAGGACTGTGATATGCTAGACTAATTGTGGATTTTCTGAATAGCTAAAAGAGTGTAGACCACTTAACAAAGATGAAAGATACCAACCATTCTATGAACTGATATGTGGGTCAACTTATAAGTACTTATATGTTGTGCTTTAAAAGCACAGCCTTTGATAAAAATGTACACTGCAAAAAAACAGGTCAGGTCTACTTACAAATCTTGGCAAAAATGTCTCTAGGTCATGATGTTCATCTGTGAAGAACAGCTTGTTCCCACTGAGCTCCGAGATTAACTTTATTTATTAATACATCATACTGATCATAGACTGGTACTGATGCACACAAAATCATACTTGTACATTAAGACTGCTAATGTCAATGTCATTGTCACAGGGCCAAATGACTCAGACATAATAAACAAAAACATGGAAGCTATGTGTGCCTGTGAGCCATATTTCAAATAACCCTTGGGGTATAGAACGAAGATATCCAACATATATACAGCATATGTGGAGGAATAGTGTGCAGTGCAATGATAAATAAAGACTCAACAGTTAGATTTTGTTGACCTCCTGTCTGTTCATATTGTGCACTGTCATGTGGCTTCTGATAATTCAACATTATTGCTGCTAATAGTTTAAAATATCTGCGTGCTGACACTAGTGTAAAGTTTCTTTTGGGGTATAACGTCTTCTTTCAGTGTTGCTTTGATTGTGACTTTTTCAGTGAATGGGGTCAGGAGACTCAGCCATGCTGCTCTGAACTGGCCCTGATTTATGTTTCCACTATGAAATCTGTCTCTTAAACGATTTAACACACCTTTGTGAAAACACATTTCCGAAGTCCTGAAGAAACAGCCGGACTACTTTGATATCTTATGACCCATTAGCACAATGGCTACAAGTAAACTTAATCGCTATGATTTTCTCGAGGGGACTTCTGTCATCCGTTCTTCACTTATTAGGGCCCAAGCCCTAAGTTTTTTTGTTTTTTTTTTCATACTTCAAGGCACTTTTGGGGCCCTTAACATAATCTTGAAACTTTGTGGACACACAAGTGGACATGGGGGATCTTGGGGGGTGGGTTGTATGGTTGTATTTGAGGCTCTTTGAAGCTCTCTCTGCTTTTCACCTACAGGATGCTAAATTGCTAGCAGATTTTTGATAGCTCAAACGGGTTGGCCTTGGCGAGGCAACAAATATATGGCACAAAAAGGGAAACAGGAAGTGTACAATAACTGCATATATGGACTGATTTTGATTAAACTTCAGCTGTGTGTTCATTGTAGGAAGCAGATCACATGGATGTGACTATTGTGAGTCAAACTCTTAGCGCCACCAACAGGCAGCAGGAAGTGTGTTACTTTCAAAATTCTTTGTAATTGCCCTGTTATTTTAACCCAATTTGCTTCAAACTTCGTCAGAATAATGTAAAGACACCGCAGGTGTACTCCTGTGAAAGGATTGTTGAGATCTTGAATACTGTTGTAATTCTTTTTGGGTGTTTTTGAGACTCTTAGCATGCTTCAAATTGCATGAAACTCGCTGTATGCCCAAATGTTTGCGCTGTATGCTGTATGCCCAAATGTAGCAACCAAACTCGCTACATATATTGTTCTCATCGTGCCGGACAACTTTCTAATTTACAATCTTCAGCTCTGACCAACAGGAAGTCAGCTATATTTGTATCAAGCTCTGAATTTTTAACTACTGGTCCAAAGGGCTTCATACGATTCACAACTTTCTCAACATGATGGCAATATATTGAAGATGCTAAATTGCCAACAGGTATTGAATATCTTGAACGGTGTTGCCATGGCGAGGGATTAAAGTAATGAAAAAATCTTGGAGATACCCTTTCTTATGTTTTTTTTTAGTTTAACCCTTTCTTTGCTATGTGGTTATGCCTGCATTAGGCTACAGTATATGAAATCTTTTAAGACTTAGGATCTGTTTCTATCAGTTTTAAGTGACCCATGACATCATATGACCTGAAATTCATCTACATTTGAAATATCTCATGGATGTGGATGTTGTGGTTTGTGGTCAGTGGTTAGCCGTTTCAAATGTATAGTGGTTATCCGTTTTAAATGTATATTGCCCGCCATGCACAGTTGCCCTAAAGCCACCGGGCTGGCGGTGGCCCCGGGTCTTGGCCCTGTCATGAGTGCTTGCAGCTTTATTCTCTTGTTTAAGAATTTGTGTTGAAGTTCCAAACACAGTAGTGGCCTAGGCTAGTGCAACACTTATTTAGAAACCTTTTGAGACTTTTATTGATATAATAGTGGGCACATTGCAATCCTGGACATTCACACTTCCCTTGTCTTTTTAATTTCAGCTGTTGTCAGCATCTAGTTCAGACATTCTAGACACCAGGCCTCACATGTCTGATGACACAAGGAAGTAAATGTGTCTCAAGTGTTTGCTCAATGCAAATATGAGATTATCTTGCCATTTCCTCACGTTTCCCTTGGACTCAGCTGTCTATTTCACATTATCAACTGGTTGGTTCTCTTTAATCAGCAGGCATGAGGAAACACTGACCAGGAAAATGCTTGTCTGGCTAAATGCTTTTGGCTCCGTGTTCATGACGTTTTTGTGCGTCAGACTCGTGTTGAATTCTCATTCCGTTCTGCTCTCACTTCTCCATATCAAAGCAAATGGAAAATCAGCCCTGGCTGTCTCTGGTTTTTGTTGTGGCTGATTAGATCTGGTGGAACAATGGGTTCAGAAACGTCTGAAATAGAGCTGCTCGTTCATCTGAAGAGACCTAAAATGTGAATCTGTCAACATCTGCAAGTCATATTTCAACCCAAATGCATAAGAAAATGGAGGCTGTTTTTAGGGTCATAAAAATTTTTTATTGATATTTTATTCTTATGCTCACCAAGGCTGCATTTATTTGTTCAGAAATCATTCTAATATGCTGTTTTGCTGCTCAAGTAACATTGTTGTTTAATTAATTATTAAAATAATAGTAATATTAATAATAAGAATTATATATAATTATTTCATAATTTAATAATTTTGGAAAAAAAAGTTGTAATGCTTGATGTTTTTGTGGAAACCATAATTTTTTCGAGGATTCTTTGATTAATAGAATGTTTGATATAGAAAACATTTGATTATATCATTATAACTGTTTTACTGTCACTTTTGATCAATTTAATGTCTCCTTGTTAAATAAAATACATTTTGATTGCTTTTAAAGAAAAAATATTACTGACCCCAATTTTGAACGGCAATTTAATATAATAAAAAATAAAAAGTTATTTATGCTCTAATTAGTGATTCAATAATGTAACCATGCAAAAAAAAAATCAAAACGTAATGGTCTTAAAACAATCTTAAGTTTAGTTATGTATTTTGAAGAAAAAAATGTATTAAAAAAATATATTTTGGGGTGAAATATTTGACTCAAATTGTGTACTGAACAGAAAACTACCTTTTCTATTAATTTCATGAAAAAGAGTAAAAACACTACTTTTTGAGTCAGTCTGTAACTGCTATCAGGAGCAGTTTTTGAAACGGGTGTGTATTGACTCAAGGCAGCTCCTCCAAAATATCTCACGCTTAGCTTAACTAAGATATCTGTCCTCTAATAATCAACCAGTGACTTTTAACCCTTTTCTTTTCATCATTAATCACCTGCTCAGGTCATATCTACTTTACAAACACAGGTCCTTTGTTTGTTTACTGATCACATTCGAACAAAAATCCCTCACACAAAGACTCACTGTCTCTTGCTCACCATATTGCACTCATAACAGTTTCTCCATATGCTGCAAACAGCCCCACTCCCCATCAGAACAAGTTATTCCAGACCATTTTCAAGGCTGTTGATAATTCAAAAGAACGCTGGATAAACAACTTTTATTTAGTCTTGAAGAACCAAGTAAGAGACTTGTTGCCCAGGCAAAGCAGGATTATCCATAACCAAAACAACAGGGGAGCACTTGGTAAAAGAACAGGATTAAAAATGTTAGTCAAACTGCTCATGCATTGGCGGTTGTAGGAAGGTGTTGAGGCTATGGGTTCAAATAAACTCCCGTGCTATTTCTGCTATAGTTGTTTACTGTGTATAGCTGCCTGTTTATTTGACCCTTTGCCCAGCATCCTGCCTGCTTTAGGAGGGGGACATGATGGTGGCCACGATATCTCTCAACGACATTTCCTGTTTTACTTCCCAGAGTGCCATAACTGTTTTCCTAGAAGTCAGAGTCTCAATTAGTCCTTAGAGTTTTACATGTGAGCGTGTGACTGCTGACTACCCTGCTAAAAAAACCAGCTTAGACCGGCATGACTTTCCACGCTGGTCCACACTGGTTTGGTGATTAGATTGCTCAATTTGGGTTCATTCTGTCTTACGCTTTCCAATCCTCCAGGTAACAGTACGGGGCAGAATATATCTGAGAGTGAAAATGATACAACAACAAGCCCAAGAAATGTGGAGGAGGAAAATCTTAATATGAATGGCTGGACCATCTGTAAAGAGCAAGATGAGATGCTGAACCTGGCCTTCACCATCGGCTCCTTCCTCCTCAGCGCCATCACACTGCCCCTCGGCATCATCATGGACAAATACGGCCCGCGCAAATTAAGGCTGCTCGGCAGGTATAGGAGGAAAACTGGTTTCTGAATACATAAAATAAAATGTACTCTATTTATACGGTAAAAATATTATTTATATTATACTATTATTATTAACATTATAAATTGGTGTAAAATATTGTTAAATTATTACGTATAATATTGTTTTATTTTGATATTTATTTTGATTTCGAATAGTGCTGTCAAATCGATTAATCGCGATTAATCACATCTAACATAAAGGTTTATTCATACACACACACACACATATATATATATATATATATATATATACATATAATATGTTTACAAACTTTTGTTAGATGCGATTAGTCGCAATTAATCGATGTGAAAGCACTCATTTTGAACAAATATTTTATAATATATCATTTTTTGTTATTTTTTATAGATTATATTTTATATGTTATAACGTTTCCATAGCTCCCAGTTTGAAAGCCTCTTTGCTAAAATATATGCATTGTATGTGGGATACATGATGTGTCAAAAGACTAACATGAAATGATCTCTTCGTAGCGCATCGTTTGCCCTCTCCTGCGTGCTAATTGCATATGGAGCCAGTGACCCGAGAAGTATGTTTGCAAATCCAGCTGAGACCACCGTTGCTGTTAATACCCACCTATCCCTGCTCTCTTTGATATATTTGTATTTTTCTTTAACAGATCTCTCTCTCCTAATCTTCTTCGCCCTTGCGCTGAATGGGTTTGGAGGCATGTGCATGACCTTCACCTCACTCACAGTAAGTGCTCATGTCGTACTTGTGGGTCTCCATGGGTGTCCTCTCCGGTCTTTTGTGCAAAGACCATAGCACAATCTCACATGCTGGCCACATGCCACTAAAACTCAATGTAGCTGAATAATGCAGGTGTTTTCTGTTCCCAAAAATTGCTGCATCATCATTTATTCATCCTTAAAGAGAATTGTTTTAGCCGGATTTCCAGCTGAATCATAGAAATTGACATATGCTGACTTGGGATATGAATTGAATTTATTTCAACAACAAAAAAGACAAAATAGCTCATCCATATCTTTATATGGCAGAAACAGTAAGAGGAGAGTAAGAATAGTAGTATATTAGTGTGTTATTCCAGTTTTATCCAGTTTCGTTTCTGAATGAATCAGTGGACTAAATGATTCAATCACTCACGCTTAGCATACTTGCAGCATACAATTCTTAATATTTTTGTCATAGTATCTGGGAGAAATAGTAAGAGTAGTATGGTACTATGCGATTTCGAATTCAGCTAGTAACTTTCTGAATGAATCAGTGTTTTGAAAGAATCAGTTGATTTAATGATGTGATAACTCACTCATAAAGATGGTCACTTTTTGTCACCATTTACTGGTGTAACAATGTAACTCACAGAAACAGTGTCTGAATAATGTCCACCGCTAATACAGAGAAGACAGTCTGGAACGTGCAAACAGAGACAAGTTGCTGCCTTTAGCCACTTATGCTGTTCTATTATGTTGTCAGCTGCCTATGTAGGCAGAAGACATCAAAACAGCTCAGAGCTATTGTGTCATTCCACACACTATTACAGTTTCAGCGATAAAGACAACAAAACATCTTGCTTTGTGTTTAGTGTGAGATCTGCAGTTCATTGGGTTCATATTGAGAAACATCACCAATAAGGAGAGCAGACTGTGTTGAAGCAAACAGGAAGTTGCGGCGCTCATTGCCTGCTGACAGGTGGTTGTCTCTTGTTTCTGCATGCTGCTCTGAGTTCATAGAGAACTTTTGAGTTCATAGCTGATGGTACAGTACTGCCGTTCCTGCAACCAGTTCATTTGCATGTGTTGTTGATTTTCTATCATGCCTCAACCTGTCTGGGCAACCCTCCAACTGTTACATACACACAGAGAATAACACACACAGAAAGAGTGAGTGAACTGTGTAGCGGAACAGTACAGTCTGTTATCTCAGCTGTTGTGTTCTTATAACCTTTTCCCAGCTGTTCTGTATAACTATGTGTTTTACCCTGCTGGTTGTTGTGTCGAGACGCTGAACCTGAGGCTCACAGTGCAGTTCATACTGTCTGACATCTGTTGTTTCCGGGTGCATCTCTCAATAGCTTCATTACTGTTACTGTTATTAGACTTATTAAAAGTGCCATATGTAATATTGACAGTTTCAATGGCTGCAATACGCTGTATTTTCTGCCAACTGGCAACCCGGGGTGTTGAAATACTATTGGATGGCAGTGAGCGCTATCACACGGACCAAAACAAAAACAGACATTTCGACACGGAACGCACGTTTCATAGTAGAATAACGGGCTACAACATAGCATTACCCTAGCAACCCCCTGGTAACCACTCAAAACACCCTAGCAACAACTTAGTATTGCCCTAGCAACCATCTAGCAATGGCCTAACAACCACTTTGCAATTCCCTAGCATTCACCTAGAAAACAAGTATTTTTAATAAAGCTTAAGGAAAGCATCTGATCATAGCAATACGTATGTTTGCACGAGCTCTGCAATTCAGCATTCTAGTAAAGACACGTCACGTTTATATATATATCAGCTTAAGTACAACTTCAGTGTGTTTTCACTCGCCGGTCACGTCTGACTCGAGTCGTGAGGAGAAATTAACTGAAAAAAAAAAAAAGATTTCCATGTGGAAGAAGGCAGAGCCTCAGCGCACACCTACCTATTACTTAATCGCCACGGACCAATGGGAGTACAAAGGTGCTGACCAGCTGAAGCAAACTTTCCCAGACAGTTCGCTTTGACAAGCTCTTTCGAACTCCAAAAAATTAACTCCAAATGAACTTCGTTTTGGCCTGATTTTGTTCAAAAATTAAGTCATAACAGTTTGTTCTACGATTTTGCTTGAAGTATATCAGGGCCTTAACAACCACCTCAAACACCTTAGCAACCACATCATTACTCTGGCAACCGCCCAGAACACCCTAGCAACTATATAGCAATGCCCTGGCAACCACCTAGCAACACTCTAGCAGTCACTTAGCAACACCATACCAATCACCCAGACAAACCTGCCAACCACTAAACAATACTCTGGCGACCACCCAAAACATTGTATTCTTTGAAATAACCAAGTCTCACATTCTGAAGACGAACCCTAAGAGGTTAGGTGAAGCTGGCAATCAACCCTTCTTTGTCTTTCTTTTCCGAGCTTTTCTGTCTCTATCTGTCACTCTGTGTCTGCGCACTCAGCAGTTTATAGTGCAGCTGCAGTAATGGTGCCTGAGAGCTCGTGTTTCCTCCCAGCACACCTCTGATGTTTTCCCAGTACACTGACTCAGCTAATGGCTGGACTGTCCCCTCCCAGCCACCTGATTCACTGTCTGACCTCAATCCTTCATCTGCCCATTTCTGCAGCTCTTATCCTCTCCCGTTTTAGCTCTCTGTCTGTCTGTCTGTCTGTCTCTATCTGTCATCACACTGGCTGTGTAGTAAGCAACCATCTTTTTAAGTCTTTTGCAACACAACCTCACTGGAGTTAGAATAATAAATACATAAATAAAACTTAGAAAACATTCTCACTAAGAAATAGTGAGAAATAGTGAGAAACTATTGCATGCCCACGAGAAACTATTGCATGAGCACGATACATTTTTTGCATGCGCACAAGAAAATTTTCACGTACGTAAGGGAATTTTTTTGCGTGCTCGTTCGTTACAATTTCCAGTTTATGCACTACTATAACCTGTTTCCTTTGTGCGTCACTGCCATCCTCCGCCATCTGTAAGGTTGCGTTAAATCAGACAAAGTGGGTAAGTAAAGGGTGTTTTGATCTTTTAAAATATATATTTTTTTAACAATATCATTTTTTTTATTACATTTTTTTTAATAAAGTTTTATATAGGACAAAGAGCAAATATATCTTTATTAATTCTTGTGCATCCATACTCTCGTTTACTTTATAGTAAAATGGCAGTGACGCACAAAGGAAATAGCTTATAGTAGTAGGGGTATATAACCGGAAATTGTCAAGCGTGAACAAGCAAAAAAATTCCTGTGCACACACGCGAAAGTTTAACGTGCGCACGTGAAAGCCAGTACCGTATATATATATTATTTTTTTTGGAGAGGTGCCTTTAGGGGCTCCATAATATAGCAACCTCTGAACCATAACATTTCATTGGGGATATACTGTTCCTCTTTATTCTAGCTCTGTCTCTGACTCTCTGATGCACTAATGCTGTTTTTTCTTCTTCATTTGTGCCTTCAATCCATTTATAACCCACTTCTTTAGGATGCTGAGTCATGTGAGGAAGCAAATAGAAAAAATGGCTTATAATGGTGGAATAGGAGCATTTAGGCTCCAGAAAACAGATTAAAAACACTCAGTAAGTGGGCATGCCAATCGATATTTTGCTTTGTTGGTCCAATGGACACTTCAAAATGAAGATTTTGTTTTATGATTTGTCATCTAAATATGTCCCAGCACTCTCAGTAAGGATCAGGAAGGGCATCCGGTGTAAAACCTGTGCCAAATCCAATGTGTGTGTGCGCAAATAATTTTGATGAAGCAGACCCTGCAAATGAGCGGCACTAACGCTTGGAAAATGATAGTCATATAAATGGAACCGGGCCACACGGTCAGTTAAATGTGGAACAAATAATGATCAAGTGGTTGTTATATATGACCCTCTGGAAGCCACATTTGGACTTTGCAAAGTCAGGATCTGGCCAGCCTTTATAGCTTTCACCAACTCCCCTTCACAAGTTTTTCTTTCACTGCTCTGTTCTATATTAATTTTACCCTCACTCATTGTCGTTCTATCGCAGTTGCAAGTATGATTTATCCACTTCAGGAACCCTCCCCCCAACCCATGTACGGTATGACTCACCATCCTTCCTCTCAGAGAGAGCTGGAAAAAGGATTTGACAGATTTCTGTGGTCATATGTTGCACAAATGGGGATGGGAAAGCCAAATTCATAATGACGATCGGTGTGATTTCTCATGAAACATTCATTGATTTGTTTTTCTATAACACACCCACACATTAATCTATTTTGACAGGTGCTTTTGGGAGAGTGGTACACAGTTACTCAACTCAGGCACTTCAAAATGTCCTTTTTATTTCAACAAATCAATCAAGTACCACACTCACTGACTTTAATGCACATCGATCCCAAATTTAAATCAGCTTCTGGGAAGCTCAAGGCTAAAAATAGTACTCAGTTTAAACAATTTATAGTACAGACAAAAGTCCATGCCTACAGTTGAAACAGCCAGTGATACGAAATATTACTTTCTTTCTTTTTTAAATATACACTGCTATTCAAAGGAATTATTGGTGTGAGTTTTTAATGCTTTTGTATGAAGTCACTTATGCTCAACAAGGCTGTTTTTATTTGATCAAACGATTTTGTGAAATTTTAAAATGACTTTTTTTTTACTATTTTCTCTTTCAGTATACTTTAAAATGTAATTAATTTCTGATGACAGAGCTGAATTTTCAGCATCATTACTTCAGTCTTCAGTGTCACACTGAAGCGTCTTCAGAAATCATTTTAATATGCTGATTTGATGCTCAAGAAACATTTCTTATTATTATCAGTTGAAATATCAGTTATGCTGCTTAATATTTTTGTGGAAAGCACGATACATTTTGGGATGAACAAATCTATTTTTTTTATGAATAGAAAGAAAAGAAAAAAAGAAAAAAACTAACATTTTAACGTCTTTTAAAATATTTGTTTCTGACTGACCTTAAACTTTTGAACGGTGATGTATCTTATGTACTTGCCTTACAAGTGCCATCAGGTTAGTATCAGATCTAATATTTAATATTTAGAGATAATAATTTTAATATTAATTTTAAAAGAATGTTATTTCAGAAAACCATTATTGTAAATCTTTTGGTTGTTTTACACTACAGTGTTTTCTCAGTTCCTGCAGTGGCCATGACTTTGGGACTGTTTGGTCTCAGTGGATTCCTTATTGACTCATATTTAATCCAGACAATATCACTATCAGTGTTTGTTTGTCAAACGTTTTTGTTTTACTCTCTAGCCAATTTCATTGCAGCACAAGCTAGACAGAGCGACACTCGCATTATAATACAAGATGATTTTGATAAAAGGGACTTTGTTGCAGTGTGTCTTTGTGTTTGACATCACATGACCAGCCGTGGCTAGTGACCGTCTGAGAAAGCAGAAGAACAGTGTTACTGAAACAGTCTCTTGGTACTTCACATGTAACTCAACTCCATGGAAAGGCCGTTCCACAGTCCATTAGCCAAAGCTGTTCTTACACAGTCTCTCCAAACACAGGCACAATGCCGCCTATAGGGCGCTGGGTGTGTGAGAGTTATTGTAAGTGTCATCTGGGACGTTTTGGCTCTGGGATGACCTTTACTCTAATTAGAGGCGGTGAGTGATGTCTATGATGGGTTCCAAGGGAGAGCTTTCCTTCATTTTTGTCTTCAACAAGCTTTTTGGACTGGGAAGTGGAAGATGTCCAGAGAGTTCTTGGAAAATCTGTGTTGATGTTTGAACTGCGAGTTGTGGCGGAAATGTGATATAAGACACTGTCAGCTGTCGACGGGTGTGAAATAGATGTTGTTTTTTTTATTCAGAGAAATGGAAATTTCCTAGAAATTAGAAAATAAGATGTACCAGAACATTTTGATACCCTGCAACTGCAATAAAATATAAAAATAAAATGTTGTGACATATACAATACTCAATTTATAACAATTTAAACAGCATTTTGCTGTATTATTTATCATACATCAACAAGTTGACCACAGTGAGAGAACATTTGTAATTTTAAAAATGTAACAAAACAAAAGGATTAAAATGTAAATAAATAAAAAAATATTTTATATATATGTAATTGTATATATTAAAATTATATATATTTTTAAAATGTTGTCATTTTTATTCATTCATTTTATTTGTCTTTTTTTGTCTGCGTAAGGGAAACTTCTGTCACCAAGATAAATTCATTGTGTGTGTGTAAGCACACTAACAATAAACCTCATTCTGTTTATGATTCTAAATAAAATAAAATAAATGAAATGAGTAATAATTAATAAATAGATAATACAAATATTCAACAGTAGCCTACGTTAATTATCCTAAAAATATTCTCTTAAAGAATACTACTATTGTAAATGACTACATTTTTGCTCTCTCCTTTTTTCCTTCTCAGATTCTTGTGGTTCTCTATCTTAGGCGTTCAGGCTGTCTTCCTTCCTCTGTATTTTCTCTGTCGTTTGACAGTTGTTTACCCTGACAGTGCAGTTTAGAACAGCCAGTGCTGAACTCCTCCACCCAGCTCAAAAGCAACAGCATTATGCAAGCTTCTCCAGTGTCCCTCGCACTTTCTCTCGCTGCTAAAAATATTCACGGCATGCAAACCATGTCCCCCCACCTACATGTTGCTCCCGCCGGAGAACATCACTGTCACCCTGATGTAATGTTTACTTTCATACCCTCTGCTATATCTGACATTTTGTCATTTAAAACAGATCCGTTACAAGATATCTGTTTTTGTTTTGCTTATGGCTCAAAACATTATGTCCACAAAGTGAAAGCAAAT
This sequence comes from Phoxinus phoxinus, assembly GCF_949152265.1. Classification (NCBI taxonomy): domain Eukaryota; kingdom Metazoa; phylum Chordata; class Actinopteri; order Cypriniformes; family Leuciscidae; genus Phoxinus; species Phoxinus phoxinus. The sequence goes on along the minus strand of NC_136879.1, from coordinate 26,098,312 downwards.
ATATTTGCTTTTCATACCAGCATTGCCTCTAAAAAGTGATTTTTGATATCCCCTGTTTGACTCTTCTGTAGCTTCCCAACATGTTTGGTGATCTCCGCTCCACTTTCATCGCATTCATGATTGGCTCATACGCTTCATCCGCCGTCACCTTCCCAGGAATAAAGGTAAGTCCGAGTGCTCAGTTTGGACTTATTTAATAAGCTGAGCTTAAATCAGTGATAATGATGATGATTATTGCTCTCTATCAGGTGATCTATGACTTTGGTGTTGCCTTCATCACCATCCTTCTGGTGTGGGCTGGCTGTGCCGGCCTGGTCTTCATCAACTGCTTCTTCAACTGGCCGCTCGAGCCCTTCCCAGGACCTGAGGACATGGATTACAGGTATGTAGTCCCGTGTTTTTGTACAGTACCAAAGTTTGTGGTCGGTATGATTTTTTAAATGGAATTAGTTACGAAATATTTATATTTCAAATAAATCATCTTCTTTTGAACTTTCTATTCATTAAAGAATCCTGCTAAAAATGTATCACTGAACAACTTTGATCACATTTAACATTGATAATAATATGAAATGTTTCTTGTGCATATTAGAATGATTTCTGAAGGATCATGTGACACTGAAGACTGGAGGAATGATGCTGAAAATTCAGCTTTGACATCATATGAATAAATAACACATATTATATTCAATTATATTAATTAATATAATATAATATACAAAATTATATTAAAATAGAAAATCTTACAGACCCCAAACCATGATTTTGTTTTCTGTATCCATTTATTGAAGGTTCTGATGGAACATAATTCACTTATTGTCTGTCTCACGCTCCACTTTGTCAGTGTGAAGATCAAGTTCAGCTGGCTGGGCTTTGACCACAAGATCACAGGGAAACAGTTCTACAGGCAGGTGACCACCGTTGGTCGGAGACTGAGCGTGGGCAACTCCATGAAGAATAATCCAAAACCGCTGGCCACCCAAGAAGGCAATAAACTCTGCCTGTCCACGCTCGATCTGGAGGTCCAGTGCAAGTCTGAGGAGGAATGTGAGTACCGACCTTTTTGACATGTTTTCTGTTCACCAGCCTTGCTTGTTATCATCTGAAAAAAAATTGCAACCACACCAAAAATCTGGGATTTTTTATTGGTTTATTTTATTTTAGGATCTTGAAAATTAATTATAAAATTGATAACATAACATCTATGTTGTGTTACTGCGTTAATAATTTCAAAGGGGTCATGAACTGCATTTTTTGTAATATTTTATAATGTTTACTGAGGTGCACTCAGCAAAATTGCGACTGATTTAGCAAAGATTTACCAAAGAATCCACTGTGAATTGAGACGTTCACATGGTATGTATTCCATACCTATGGAAGGTAATTATATTTTTATTCCGGTCATCCTGTATCTCTCTTCACTCCTCGTCATCTCACGAACACGCCAGTGGGCGGGACCAAAGATGCGATGATGTAGAAGTATGCGTCGATCTTCTTCTGTAGAGGCGGTATTTCGTCGCACTATTACATCTTGACTCAAAACTCAAAATGAGTCGTTTTCTGAGCTTGGTATTAATAAAAGCTGTTTTTAGACTAATTAAAAAGTTTTGAGTTCTGAAAATTAAAGGATGATTTTATTATACAATGACCTCTTATATGTCAAAAGATCAAGGACATTTTGATTTCTCAATTCATGGCCCCTTTAATGCATTTTGAAAAAATATTTTGTCAACTTTTTTCATTAGTGGTCTCAGATATTTGTACTCCACTGGTGCCGGTGACGTGAGTGCCAAATCATTTAAAGTTATGCAAGTTAATTATGAAGGCAGAATAGTGTTTATTGGATTACCAAAACACATTTATTTCCACTGTTTTAATGTGTCGAACAAAGTCCTTGTTCATCAAATTCAAGTGACTTATGTAATCGTGCAATCATGCATATTTCAGAAAGAATTGGACAGAACACAGAGTGCCTTGGCTCCCGCCGGTGTACAGCGTCTTCCCCCTCACTGCGCACCCCTTGGCATCCAGACATGCAGGGAATATGCGAGCAGACAGGGGGCGATGTTAATGAACGCTTCTTAGTAAATCCCTTTTATTGTGCATGGGGATTCCTTCATTAGCCCTATGCCCTGGTTTCTGACATCTGGAGGTTGCCGAACCACTCGATGCACCAGGCACACGCTGTGTTTGCACTTTGCTTCTACTAACCCAAATATGTGCCATGCAATTATTCCTAATTCACCTCAAACTTGTCAGAATAATGCAAAAGGGCCCTTGCTCCCCTTTTTAGGGTTCTGCAACTCTCGACGGGGTTCCCGGTTGGGCTCTTTTGTAGTAAACGGAGCGTGCAATCGATTCAGACTTCATCCTGGAGGACCCGTGGCATGGGGCTAAAATTGGCAGGGGTTGACAAGGTGGCAAGGGAGAGGGCAGATAGCACCGAAAGACTGTTTTAGAGACGCAGCAGGAGAGGTTTGAGAGAGAGACTGATGCTGATCCCTTCTAACTGTCATCCATAGAGCGCTAATGCCTTCACCACCCTGTGTTTCCATTACTGCAGTCAATTACTGTCGGACTCACTGCTGGCGGCTTGAAAGTGTGTGAGCGTTAGAGGAAACGCTTGAAAGTGTGTACTTAGAGGAAAAATGAGGTTGTGTGTGTGTGTGTGTGTGTGTGTGTGTGTGTGTGTGTGTGTGTGTGTGTGTTTTCCGGAGCATATCAGGTGAGTTGAGATCAGATTCCCAATGCACCGGGGTAACAGCACCATAAAGGTCTTTCCATTGCTAGTCGGTGAACAGCAACATGCTTTTATTGCGCTAGAATTAGTGGATCATTAACAAACCCAGACCCTCCGGCCTCTGTTACTGTGCCAGACATTGAAGTGTTGCCTGGCTATCCAAGCACCTGTAGAGTTATTTTCCATGAGGACAGGATCTGACTGTTTTTAAAGGCATTAGAGCAACCTACTTGAAATTGTGGTGACTGTTTTCAACTAAAAATGGAAAACTTGTAATGCGTTTTGGTTCATTAACACAACAGCGTTTTGGGGGCCTGAAAACTTTTGTAAACGGGTTTACAAGTTTTTGAAGCCAATTAAGTTAGCTGTTTTAATAATAATACTTTGAAAGAGTTTAATAGTTTTATTAAATGTGTTTTTCAGCCCAGTCCTTCATGCGGAGCATCTTCAGCCCCATATTCATGCTCAGCCTCATCACAATGTGTGTGACTCAGCTCCGACTCATCTTCTACATGGGGGCCATGAACAATATTATGGAGTCCCTTGCTGATGGAGACCTGAACAAAGGTACTTTTGTCAAATATTCACAACATGCTGCCAAAACAAGTTGTATGATGCTTCAGGCTAATAGCGTTTCTGTTTATCCAACGCTTGTCACCTAAGGAACAGAACGCAACAGTCGGTTTCATTTTCTCCAAAGAGTCGCTGCAGCCAAAGTGCTCAACTCAGATATATATAATATATAAATTATAAATATATAACATTATTATATTAGCTAAATATTTGTGCAGTAAATTTAATATATATATATTTTTACTTATATATTTATTATATAATATTAAAATAATAATTATTTACAATATTTACAATTATTGGCTGTTAGTGACCAGATTGACCAGATTTTTCATAAACTCATATATCTTTTGCTTCAAATGAGCTTAGAGCTTTTTAATTAAGATTTAATTGAAATGCGTATGGAGAAAATAAATGGGAAAAATATTTCTGTATTATCAAGGCTGCTGAAAAAGCTCTATTCCTCTCACAGCTTCCTTCCTAAATGTTTTCGGATGTCACTCAGTGATTGGCTGCCTAACAACTCTTAATCATGCGTTTAATATGTACTCGGATGGCCACAGCAGGTTCACGTTGCTAATGCCTTGCTGTCTGTCTCTTGTCCTCTGTTTGCACTCTCTTCGTGCTGCTTGGTGTGTTTTTTCAGTGGAAAGGATGGAAATGGGTAAGACTGCAGGCAAAATGAGATGCATTCTCGATTCACCCCTCTCACCCCCCCTCCCCCCACCACCATTTTCTTCCCTCCTTCCTCCTCCTCCCCCCCCCCCCCCCCCCCCGTTTCCACCTTCATTTGACATTGATTCATGTTGTCATGTAAAAGCATGAACCCAGCCCCTGGTGGTTAGAGATTGACGTGATGCATCAAAGTCAGTGCACAGTATAATATTCATCCTATCATTCATCTGTCCACCTAAACTTCACAGGAACAAGTCATGGGTCATTCAATGAAATGGGTGTCTTTTCCAATTTTATAGGCAATACATTTCTCATTTCATACATTCTGTGCGACAAATCATTTTTAAGTGTTAATAAATTGCACTGTTCCATCCAAAGCTAAATTAATAAATTTTAATATTAGTATATTTTTATATTTTTGTATATTGTAATATATAAACACATTAATATATTGTCAGTCTATTTGATATTAGGTATTGATTAATTATTTATTTTTACAATTTTCTTTTTATAAAAAATCTAAATGGTGGAGACATGCCAAAAAAGTCATCCTCATGACAAAAGACATTAAAATAAAGTTACTTGATTTTGCAGATACACTACCATTCAAAAGTTTAAAGTCTCTATGCTCACCAAGACTGGATTTATTTGAGCAAAAAACTGTTTTTACAGTAATATTGTGGAATATTAAATTTTTTATTTAAGGGGGAGTATGTGCCTGGAGATGTGGTGTGTTATATGTAGCCGTTGCAGACGGGAGTAAACACAGGTCTTGTTATTAATCTAAAACAAGAACATTCCCACTGGAATGAACATTTTTTTATATTATACATGTGTCCTTGCAAAAAAAAAATGCTACTGATCTCACACTTTTGAATGGTAGTGTATGTTTATGTATCTCATCCGCTTCATTGTTAAAGCTATTTTTCACATGTATTCTGTTTGGCAGAATGACCCTTAAAACAATGTTAAAACTCAACTTTCTTTCTCTCTCAGTGAGCACATACACATCTATCTTCGGTGTGCTACAGTTGCTGTGTCTCCTGACGGCCCCTGTTATCGGTTACATCATGGATTGGAAACTCAAAGAATGTGAGGATGAAAATGATAAACAAGTCACAAAGTGAGTGCAACGATGCGCGTCCAGCTGCCTAATGCATCATTTTGACACGTACCGCCAGCCAATTCAACCTGTAATTATTATTTGATTACAAGCTTAATGTTGCATTGCCTCTGCGTAATTCACTCTTGGCTTTTCCCTCAGGGATCCTACTCAGCCAAAGAAACGTGACAGACAGATCCAGAAGATCAGCAACGCTACCCGTGCATTCACCTTCACTAATTTGCTGCTGGTCGGCTTTGGGATGACCTGCCTGGTGCCCAATCTTCATCTACAGGTGACTGAGAGCAAAACATCAGTCTCGCTGCCTGCAGAACAATACTGTACCCAATGGGAGAGGAAGTGGTGCAGAGCGCCTCACATGTTACTGCAGCGGATGCATTGGGATGTAGTAGCACAATAGCGCACCCCAGTGGCACACTGACTATGACTTTCTTTCTAAGCTAGCTAGTCAATATTTATGCATTAGACAAAGTATAAAAAGAAATAAAAAATAGGGCTATTTTTGCCTTGGGGGAGCAATGGGTAACTTTGTTTTTTTGTTTCCCTCCTAGATTTTGTCCTTTGTGTTGCACACCATCGTGAGAGGCTTTATCCACTCTGCCGTTGGCGGCTTGTATGCTGCTGTGTGAGTATGGTTTTGTGTTTTGGGTCCTTATTGGTGTTGCTTTTAATCACGATTAAAGAACAATGGTTTTGTTTATGGGTGCAGGTACCCGTCCTCTCAGTTCGGCAGTCTGACAGGAATGCAGTCTCTCATTAGCGCACTTTTTGCATTGCTGCAACAGCCTCTCTTCATGGCTATGATGGGCCCACTGGATGGAGATCCACTTTGGGTGAGCAAGCAGTTGCTAATTTATTCACCTTCATGTTGTTTCAAACCCGTGTGACTTGCTTTATTCTGAGTAATAATTTCATGAAATTTGATAGGCAAAAAAGGTTCTGCCTATCGTCAGCAGTGTAGCTATGTGCCAGGTCTGCACAACAAAACCCTGCGCAATTGCTCATCAAAACTAGACTAATCACGGCCAAAACTAGGGGGGGGGGGGGGAACATCACTACAAAAACTACCTACGGCGACAGTGCAAAAATAGCCCAATTCTGTGGGAAAACCACGGATTGACTAGCCTGTTTGACACCAGACCCTTCTCAGTTGAAACTGAGAGTGAGTCTGAGGAAGGTTCATTCACAGCCCATTTCCAAAGGGGCGTCACCAACGGACGTCGCTCAAATGCCTCTGGGCGCAATTGGATAGACCTAAAACCAATCAGAGCGATCGTCATCGTGTAAAGCCCGCCTCAACGTTTGTGATTGGTGCCTCGATTTGGAAAAATTGGAAATGGCCTTGAATGGGCTCTTGGCCAGACGGACTTGCAGAGCAAATCTCAAATTTGCCGGAAATTTGTCAGGGCTTTCCCAGGCTACGGATTGACAACACTGCACTGTTCAGACAGACATCCCTATCAAACCAAGCCGCACTCTGTTGGCCAACACAGTGATTTCACTTAAACCTGTGGGGAAATTCCCGACTGTGTGGAATTCTCTTGATATTACTGGATTACGCCTGCGAAAAAATGGCAGTCAGTGGGCATCAAAAACCCTATTTTTTCTTTTTCAATAATCTGTTTCACTTAACAGACGTACGTTACAATATGGGAGAAAAGATTTGTCACTACTTCCGTTACATTGTGATCCGTTACAAAGTCTTAAACCCATTTGATCTCTCTGCTCCACAAACCACATTTTAGGTTTTTACTTAGCTAAATAGATGTAATTTAAAAAAAAAAATTGTGCTTGCTCAAATTCAAGCTTTTTGTCTGTCTGTGTAGGTGAACGTGGGGTTACTGGTCCTGACCATGCTGGGATTCTGCCTGCCCTGTTATCTTCTGTGCTACGGCAGGCAGCTGCGCAGAGAGAAGAAGGAGCGCGAGGAAGACCCCAAGATCTATGTCCAGATCAACAACAGCACCAACCCAGAGGCCTTTGTCTAACTGCAAACACACATATGACAGCAGTCGAAGAGCAGGAGGCAGGACGGTGGTGGGGGAGGAAGAGAACTGCAGGTCACAAAAAGAGTGATGAACACCTCCCTGATCCCTCCTTCTGTCTGACACACACACTCACATATTCTCAACAGGCACACAAACACAAAATACAGCCAAAGCAACCGAGAGTCTCACAACGTGCCACACAAACACACGTTTACACGCGATGGACTGAACGGACACTGTGAAAGGCAGGTGTAAACACAAATGATGCCCTTGTCCTTGAAACAGACAAAGACATCAAGTCTTTATGAACTGCCTGACAAGAAAGATGAGAATGGCCCTCTTTTCTTGCAATTTTAGCTTGATTCTTGAATTTCACACCATGATGATACAAAAGACAAAGCAAATTCAGTGAAATTCTCTCAGGTTTGAGGAAGCCTTCCTGAACAGAGTATTACACGCATCACTAGTATTCAGCTTCATGGCCAAGCTTGTATCAGACACTTTGCATTGTTACCTCACTCATTTTGTTTCTTTCAGCTCATAAAGCTGCTGAAATGCGAGACAAGAACCCACCTCTATTGTTTGAATATGAAAAACTGACAAACTACCTTAAAGCAGAACGAGTCTGCTTGTTATCTGTCCCATATGGGTCTTCATTGGAAGTGGACAGATTTTAGACTTTAATCTCATATATGAAAGCATGCTTTGGAAAGCATGAGCATGAAACTGCAGCTTTTTCTGAACTGGGCTGATTTTAAAGGACACCTGAGGCTAATGTAAACTAAACAGGATTTTAGTATGACAGCTGTGCTATTATTTGCTTTGGGCTGCGGTTCCAGTACATCTATGGGTGACATGATGCATACTGTACATATCAGTCCATTCAGAAGGTTGTAGAAGCCATGTGGATCTAAAAGGTTTCTGTTAAAGCGGTATTAGCCTGACATTTCGATCTTCACCAGCAATACTATTCCACACTGATCGTACCGTACCCTATACCACTTACCAATGCAGTACTACTGGTTAAGCTTTACTTGTTAGCACAAAATATTTTTCTTCTCCTTGTATTGACTCGATTATTCAGGGTGTTTCACTTTTAGAGTAATAATTCATATCAGATGTCTTCACCTGCAAGCTTTGCTTTGTCACGTATGTGCGTTTAGGGGTACAAAAAAATGAGACAGTGTACTCTCGGTTGAGAGATTAGAGGCCATTTTGGGATATATCTTGCACTACAGGGTTCACAATTACAGAGGTGCTTATGTTAGCCATTACAGAGTATTATGCTTTCTGTTTCAACCTCAAAGTACACGAAGACAATGTTAGCCATACAAGATACAAGATTTTTTGTGTATTTTCTCAAGATTTCTGGTCTGGTTACCATTTGACTATACGGTGCTTACTAGAATAGAGAAAGCAAGGTTTCTGTGTTGATCAAGAGAAACCAAATACACACCTTGTAGTGATAAGAACTTGAATATAAATCATAGCGATTAAAAAAGGGTAATTTTTTGAGACATGCTTTGATGACAATCGCTTTGGAAGATCCATATTCTTGTAGCTTGTAATGGGTTGCAGGTCAGTATTACGAATTACAAAATGTGGTAAATACATCAAATTAAGCAAAATCGGGTCTTTTAGCCTAGGATAAGTCCTGTGACAGATGGATTTGGCTCAACTGTGCTCAGAAAACAGTGTGGAAATTGATGTAAAATCAGTCAAAAGGCTTTTAATCATGAATTGTTGATGTAGATACTGTGTTTTGTGCAGATCACTGAACATTTCTCATCAAAAGATTGATTTGATTAGTTACGGTTTGGGTTAAGTCACAACCTCACTCACTTTAACAGTATTTTCTCTGTAAACCTACCTGAAAAGAAAAAAAAGATTTGTCTCTCCATAATTGAGAGACAAACACAATCATTTGTACAAGATCCTGGATGAGTAAATGGGACTTGTGCATGTTGTCTTCTCAATAGTGTCAGTGGCAATAAATGTGACCTTGTTTTATGACCCCTTTGAAGAGGAACAGGCCAGATCCACCCAGCAACATCCTTTTATTGTCTGTCACACTCAATATTTCATCAGAGCTGAGGCTAGACGTGAGTCTGTGATGGACTGCATTTGCTGGCTTGACCATGCCTGGATATTGCAAGTGAATTCCAATCTAATGCAGTACTGTACTAAGCGTAATGAATGTGAGAGTGAAACATTTGCTCTCAGAACGAAAGTAGCACTTTTTTCACTGCCATACCTTAAATTTTCATTCTTTTCTCAGTAGTCACAATCACTTTTTTTTTAAATGTTGGTTTATTATATCCAATTGTACGCGTATGAGCATGGAAAATGCCCATACACAGAGATGTAAGAGGGAAGAAAAGTGGGAAAGATCTGCTTTAACACCAATGTTTTCTCTCTGTACTGTATTGTATTTTTTGTGTCATTTGTTCATTTTTGTTGATTACTCTACTTTTTAGGTTGTGTTTTTAGTTATGTGTATGTGTACATATTATATCTTTTTTCTTTTTGTGGCCGGTTTACTGTACTATGCTTTTGGGTTACATCATTCTACTACTATATAGCACCTTTTTTTTAAATAAATGTCCCAACAAATATCAGATATGTGAAAAGTAAATAAAAACATTAATTTGTATATGAAATATTTGTTTGTGCATTTTTGGGTTATGTTAGTAAACTGTACAGTAGATGGCAGTGTGGAGTCAGTTATCTTCCCTACCCATCTACACCCCCCCCCCCCCAAAAAAAGCTTGTGTTTTAATGTTTTTGTTGTAATTTAAATAAGTATTTCTTTAAAACAATTGCTTATATATATATTTTTATTTTTTATTTTTTTTAAGCAGCTTTGCATCACAGACATACATTTTAAAGTATATTCAAATTTGAAAAGCATTATTTTTAATATTTCACAGACCAGAGTTTTAAGACCAGAATATGTCAGAGGAGAACAAAATTTTCATAATTAACATTATTGTGCTGCACAAGTGCTGAAATGGAGAAAGACTAGTTAAAAATAATCGTCAGGCTGACTGGAAAGTCAGGTCTGGAACAGCATAGGCTAGGCTTAGATTTAAAAACAACTTCACACTATGCTTCACACCCAAATCCCTTCTGTTGAGGTCTCATCCTAAATTTAAAACCAGCAGAACAAGAACATCTACCTGACATCCATGTGGACACACAGTCACGGTTTCTGTAAACCTCCTGTGTGTTTGTGTGAGTTAAATATCAGGGCAGGGTGTGTCGCAAGCGTTTATGTGCGGTTCCTGACCAATCAGATTCGCCCATGGGCCGGTTTTCATTCTAGTGGGTGTGGTTGCCGTGTAGACGCGGCGATCCTGTCGACATCTTTCAGGAAATGAATTTAAAGAAATTAGAAATCCAGGAACTTGAACTGAAACAAGACGCGGCGGGGAGGACCGAATAGTTGAAGAATAAACCCTCTTTGAACTAGTTTGAATGTTGGGCACGCGGAACCGAAGGAGATAACATGTTAATAAAGGAATTGTAAGTAATTTCGAATGATTTAACTGAGCCGAAGTTTTGATCTCGCGCTGAGCTTGAGTTTGCGGCGCGTGTTTGGTAACTTAACTTTCGCCGGCAGCTGCCAAATGAAGTAGATTTATGTTGATATTATTTTGACTAATGAATTATGAATGTTTTTTTTCCGGAGTGTTCAATAAGTTAAATAAAAAAGTCCAGAGTTTGATCTATTGTCCTATTTCGGACTATATTGTTTATATTCCAGCCCGATTAGTTTTGATCAATCATCATTTTTTTTAATGCAAAGTGAAAGAAAAAAAGCGTTACTTTTTTTAAGTTAAAAAATTATTTAAAAGCTGCAGGTAGTAAGTGTGATTGTCACATGCTACCGGTCTGCCGGTCACGCGTCATAATGCACCGGTGTGCTGGTCACACACGTCAAAGTGCACTTTGAGACTTTGTGCTGCTAACAGTTAGCAAATACTGTACGTTACATATTCAGCAATTAGTCCTCTAACCAAATTATGACTAATATTTACATAACAAGAAAATTAAATGCTGCCTGATCTATATGAACTGTAAAATGTTTTTTTTAATACTCGATGTTGGCTGAATATGGTGATTAAGAACTTTTAATTAGACACGTCATGGAAAACATGAGAATTATCAGGGGGAAGAATGTGGGAAGTAATCCTGGTTTTAAAAGATTAGTCTGCATTTTTTCATCAGTTTAACTGGTAATGTGTTTGTATTTTGTTGGGCTTGGTTGTAATGAAATTCTCTGGAGCTTTAATAATGTTTAGTATACCCTTTTTCTTTTCTTTTTTACAGTAAAAAAAAAAACATATGACACATATCACACCCATATAGGCCAATATCTTATTCTAATTTGAATAATGAAGTAAACTCATTATGAAACAATATTATCAGATCATGGCTGTTTAATGACTGCAAAGAGACATGGGACAGGTCAGTTTACTGAATAAAGCAACTTCAGTTCTTATGAACTAAAGTGCTGTTATTTATAAGATGTTATTAATGACTTTGGATGGTAAAACAGGGCTTGTGGGATACAGAGTTGTCAAAAAAAATGTGATTGAATGAACGAAGAGTTCAAAGGTCACCATGGTATTTATGCTGACTAATTTGCCTTTCTGTTTCGTCTTTCAGTCGAATCGTCTTGCCCATTTCTGTTGAAGAGGTACGTACGAGGTCGTTTTTTTTTTTTTTTTTACTTTTTTTGAGATCTTACAGGTGCTTCTTTGTTATTTATGCTGATTTAAAAAAAATCTATTATAATTTGAAAAGTCCATCTTGAGGCTCACGGATGTATTTTGGCATGATGACAGTTTCTCTGTGACTCCAGTTTTCCAGACTCCTCCCAGTTTGTTCTAATGGGCAAAGAGTTTAGACATTCAAAATGATGAATTGAAACCATCTGAGGTTTGTGGGAAAGTGGCCTAGTTAACTGTATGCCCGTAGTGTATACAGTAGACAAGGACAGCCTGTAATTAATTGTAACCCGAGACCAGGCTTATCAGACTTTATCAAATGGACCATCTCTGCTCCAGCTTACCAAGCAAAGGTTGAATTTGTTTATCCCTGTCATTTCTTGCCCTCGCTGTTGTAGTATTTGTTGATTTAGGTTGGTGTGTTTTTACACCTGGGTATCGGAACGCCTTGCTGCCACCGTTCTGTATCTGTAGTGTTTGAATAAATCATTGTTGACTCCTTAGTCAATTGTTCTTTTCTGAACGGCAGTAAAAACAGACACAGGTTTGGCATGTGTAGTTGCATTCCTTTCTCTTCACCTGCGCACAAGGCCACATAATATAGACTGGTGGAGAATTAAACTACCCCACCAGCTGAATCGGGAAGCACATAGAGGATATTACATTGTGGAAGCAGGGACTCATTTGTGTCTGGATGTCAGTGTTGTTGTTTTTTACCGGTTAAATGAAAATAAGTATACTTAAAAAGAAAATCATATGTTTTATATACACAACAATATATTGGTACCTTAATATTGGTTATCAGCCTATATTTGAGGGGTTTGAAAGGTTTTGATTTATCAATATCATCAACGTTGTGCATGGTCATTTCCTCTAAAAGTGCTGGTAGAATTATTTCCCTCCTTGGTAGATCAAAGATGGATGTAAAAAATAATCTGCTTTGTTTATCCTTTTGATATTTTATTTAAACATAACTTTTATTGAAGTAAAATATAGTTGAATGTGGGGGGGGAAATCGCATTAAATAAATGTTTTTCTCCAAAACACGTTGGGAACAGTTATGTGCCCCCTTTTATGAAATACTTTGTGCAACCTCCTTTTCCCAAGATAACAGCTCTGAGTTTTCTTCTATAATGCCTGATGAGTTTGGAGAACACGTGACAAGAGATCAGAGACCATTCCTCCATACAGAATCTCTCCAGATCCTTCAGATTCCCAGATCTGAAGATACAGCAGCAAACACTTAAGATGGGTTTGGTGCACACAGGGATAAAAAGTACTCCATGTGTAAAATGAAATAGTCTGCTGTATCTTTAATGCTGTGGGCATATTTTTCTGCCAGAGGTCCTGGACATCTTGTTCAGATACATGGCATCATGGATTCGATCAAATACCAACAGATAAAAAATCGAAACCTAATAGACTGTGCTAGAAATCTTATAACGGGCCATGTTTGGATCTTCCAACAGGACAGTGATCCAAAAACAAACATTAAAATCAAAAGAAAAATGGGTCACTGAACACAAAACCAAGCATCTGCAATGGCCATCCCAGTCCCTGGCCTGAAAATGAGTGGGCTGAACTGAAGAGAAGAAGCACCAACATGGATCTGGGAATCTGAAGGATCTGGAGAGATTCTGTATGGAGGAATGGTCTCTGATCTCTTGTCAGGTGTTCTTCAAACTCATCAGGCATTATAGGAGAAAACTCAGAGCTGATATCTTGGGAAAAGGAGGTTGCAAAAAAGAATTTAATAAATGGGGGGAAATACTTGTTCCCAATGTGTTTTGGAGAAAAACATTTATTTCATAATGTTTTGTTTTTTTTCACTTCCAATTCTTTTACTTCAATGAAATGTTAGATTTTTTGCAAATTATTTAAATCAAATATCAAAAGGATTAACAATGCAGATTTATTTTGTACAGCCATCTTTGATCATATTTACCAAGGGGGCAAATAATTCTGACCAGCACTGTAGGTTAACGTCATCCAACACTCAAAACACTTAATTTTAAAACACTGTTATATGTAATCTTTAATAAATCTTAGAACAAAATAATGTCCTTTTTTTTCACACTCTGCGCTATAATGTTATGCCTAAAATTAAATGTCCCATGTTTCATGACTTATTGACGTACACAAATTAAAGTAACACTTTTTACAGTTCAATTTGTTAACATTAATGTATTGACTAACATGAACAAACAATGAACGGCTGTTTTGGTAAAGTTAGTTCACAGCGCATTAACTTATGTTAATAAATCCTTACTTTTATAAATGCCAAAAAAACTTTTGATTTTAGTAAATGTTGAAATTAACATTAACAAAGATTCATACCGTAATTGCTGCAGAAGTGCAGTTATTAGTTCATGTTAACTAATGAACTAATGAAACTTTATTGTAAAGTGTTACCCATTGGTGTCAACCAGAACTTAAATATCAGTGCAATCGTTATTTTCATACTGTACATTATTATTTGGATGCCCTTTATTCACTTGTGGCATTTAAAATGATTGTTTTATTTTTTAATTTTGGTTTAAAAATGAGTATGGATTTTTAATATCAACAATTTATCGGTTATGTGTCATAACATTCAGCCAGAATTAGAATAAAATGGTTAGAATTGGTTTCCAAAGTGTCCAAAACTGCAAATATATTTGTACACTTTTACTGTTAGTCTAACTAGAGGTGCACTTGCATTTGCTAGAAACAGTAGACACCAGTTTCCCTCTTTTCTGTCATCAGATTATAGGGTTTGAACACTTCCTCTATAATTGTGTCCGTTTGTTTATGGCACACCAGCCTGTATATGGCTATTTATTTATGTAGATGTTGAATCCTCTCCTAGCTTTGTACGCAGCCATGACATGACATGACATAATACATACATTTTTCATTTGTTTTGACCAAGTCAAGTTGACATTATTCTCTCACGTGCAGTACCAGGTGGGTCAGCTGTTCTCTGTAGCAGAGGCTAGTAAGAATGAGACCGGAGGTGGAGATGGGGTGGAGGTCCTGAAAAACGAGCCCTACGAGAAGGAGGATGGAGAGAAAGGACAGTACACACACAAGATCTACCGCTTGCAGAGGTAAAAATCAGAATAGTAATTAGTGCTGTGGTGTATATTCAAGTGCCATCAAGCAGAAACATTGGTTCTAGTCTGCATCTCAGTTTTTCTCTCTGTCTTATGCAGTAAAGTGCCAACTTTTGTACGGTTACTGGCGCCTTCAGCTGCCCTGAATATCCACGAGAAGGCCTGGAACGCTTATCCTTACTGCCGCACAGGTACCGCACACATTAACACCGCTTAGCCCTGGAGCTACATGTGTACGCTATAGCGCATGATTCGTCTATTAAACTAAGAACTCATAGGAATGAGGAAATTCACTTTTAAAACAATTTTTCCTCTTTTTCATGCGGTCCCTACATCATTCATTGCTCCAGTTCTCACGGTGAGTGTATGAGACACCTGGGTGTAACTAAATTAAATGTTTTCTATTAATAATCAGCATTAGCAAATTGTTTAAGAAGTAAACAGGTTTTATTCTTAACTACACGCTACTCTTCAAAAGTTTGGGATTGGTTAGATTTTAAAAAAATTGTATGTCTCTTCTGCTCCCCAAGGCTGCATTTATTTGATAAAAAACAGTAATATTGTGAAATATTCTTACAATTTTAAATAACTGTTTTCTATTTTAATATATTTCAAAATTGATTTTTTTTTCCTGTGATGCATCATTACTCCAGTCTTCAGTGTCACATGATCCTTCAGAAATCATGCTGATTTGCTGCTCAAGAAACATTTCTTATTTAGTTGAAAACGGCTGTGCTGTCTAATATTTTTTTGCATTTATTTGAAGTTTTTTTTTTTTTGTAAAACTATAACAGTATTTACTGTCACTTTTGATAAATTCTTACTAAATAAAAGTTATCTTAAGTACATCTCACTGACCCCATACTTTGAACAGTAGTGTGTCTATATCAAATTTGTTTTTGTTTTTTTGTTGTTTTTTACAGAATGAGTACATGAAGGACAATTTTTTAGTCATGATTGAGACGTGGCACAAGCCTGACCTCGGTGAACAGGAAAATGTGAGTAGGCAGATGACATTATGCTGATTAATGCTGCAAAATTATTTTAATTCCACATCACCACAATAAGCAGATTTTATTTTACAAGTATCTGTAAGGATCTAACCTTGTTCTTTCTGTTTTTTGAAGGTCCATAAGCTTGACCCCGAACAGTGGAAGAAGGTCGAGGTTGTACACATTGACATTGCTGACAGGTCTCAGGTGGACACTAAGGTAAGGAAAACCCAGTGTTTACTTTCAATGCATGATCAAACTTTGAGACTTGCTGACTGTTTAAACGTCTTCACAGGACTACAAACCAGACGAGGATCCAGCCACATTTAAATCACAGAAGACTGGTAGAGGGCCTTTAGGACCTGACTGGAAGGTCTGTATTCTTTCTTTAATTGTTTCTAGATATATAGCTCCTGCATGTTTTGTAGAGCTCTCGAGTTGATCAACTTTGTTCCTGTGTGTTGCAGAAAGAACTTCCTCAGAAGACGGACTGTCCTCATATGTGTGCCTATAAACTAGTCACTGTCAAGTTCAAGTGGTTTGGCCTGCAGAATAAAGTGGAGAGTTTCATCCACAGGGTATTAAACTTTAAAACACCTCACGCTGTGTTCAGTTTGACTCAACAAAATGTCCATCATGGAGGTGCAGTTTAGAAAGATAAACAGTTAGTGTTTGTTCATTTTATTCGAGGGCTTGTTGTTTGTGTGCCGGCCTAGTGCTAATGCCGTGACTCATGAAACTTTAATGTTTGTTTGGTTTGACTTCAGCAAGAGAAGCGTCTGTTCACCAACTTTCACAGGCAGCTCTTCTGCTGGATAGACCAGTGGATCAATCTGACCATGGAGGACATCCGCCGCATGGAGGAGGAGACGCAGAAAGAACTTGATAATGTGAGTTCAACAGCAGAGTGCAGACAGTGTTTAACACAATCATTTATAATATTCACAGGTTTTCAAATAAGATGCGGTACAGACTTATTGTTAATTAAAACTATTTAAAAAATGAAAAACATAACTTATTTATGTTAAGTTCAAAAATGTTAAGTATTAAAACAACTAAAACGTAAATAAATGAAGGTTAAATATAAAAAAAACTGAATTAAAATGACAAAAGCATGAGACAAAAGTGAAAATATAAAGATAAAAGCTAATTCAAAATATTAATAGTATATAAATAATACTAAATAAACACTGAATCCAGAAAAGATCCAGTGCTGAATGGCCTTGGTCAGAGGAGATATTTAATCTATATTTAATTTATGGATACTCTGACATTAAAGTTCTGGCTGAGACTAATAAGCAGAAAATGATTTTCAAGTCAAGGTGCTTAAAGTACTTGAATTTGACTTTTTGAAATTTAAGTCCTGGAAAATCCTTGAAAATAGCCATTTTTAAAATAATTATCCATGTATATGATACAACATTCATTCTTCAGGTCAATCATATATTAATTTGTAGAAAAAATAGTTCAAAAGTTTGAATAAGGAAAGCGATATCTTTGTCATAGTATGCTTTCAATGGTTAAGGTTACCAAAGTCCTTGCATGCGCTGCACTTTATTTGTACCATTTTGTTTCATTAGTTTATTTTGATCTATCTATTTACCTTTTTAAGAATTTGAAAGATAATAAAGATGTTGTATGATAAGTGATCTCTGATTGTAGTCCTTGAAAACCAAAAAATGCTTGAAATGTCCTTGAAAGTCCTGGAATTTCATTTGACAGTATCTGTATGAACCTTATGATAAATGGCGAATATTAGAATTTATTTAAAACGCTTGACTAGAATCTTTCAGTTGAAATGCTACACGTTAATTTGGGCAGCATTATAATGTATTTTTCATTTAGAGGTTTGGTAAAGATTACATTTAACAGTGTTATTAAATTATTAATGTTTTAAAGATTAACTTTAAGTGTGTGCTAGATGACAGCAAAGGTCTAAAAGTAAAAATGGAATGAAGCATGCATAATTCTGTAATTTTTCCTTTTTATTTCTGCCCATAGATGCGAGAGACCGAACCAGTGAAAGGCATGTCTGCTGCAGACGAATGAGGCGCTTGTTTATTGTCACTGTGAGTAAAGATGTGCTGATGGTTTATGTTTATGATAACATTTATAATTTTTATAATACATTGAGGTGCAAATAATAACTGCCACTATTTGCACGATGTATAAATGGCATCTTACTGTTGGTGAAAATAGCAGTATTTACCGTACACTGTGTAAATTGCATATATCGCTGCCTTTGTTTATATGTGGAGGAATAACTACTAAGCAGTGTTTCCCTCCCATGGGACATATATATATATATATATAATCACATTTTTATTATTATTATTATTTTGTATTTTCAGAAGTTGCAGTCTCTGCAGTGTGATGGGCTGCTCTCTCTCTTCATGCTTCACTCCACTAGTTTCTCTCTTTTTTTTCAACATCTGCACACAGAAGATTCTATCCAGAGGTGTTTCTTACACTAATTAATAGCAACATCTTTTTTTTTTCAGCCCATATTTACCCATGGGGTAGCCATGTCTATTAACTTTTATTTTAAAAGTGCCTCCATCAATTTTTTGCCTAAGTCGACTGGCATCAGGACATAAAAAAAAATAAAAAAAATCTCACTCTCTGTCACCAGCATGTTTACATGTTTCTCTACCAGACGTTTCCACCCTTGATGTATTTGCTTCAGGTTTCGTTTTGCCTCATGCCAGACCACCAGGAGTTTATGGTATTAGAGTGTTGCAGCTGACCCATTGTTACTCATAAGCCACTTACTCAGGACTTTTTGTAGATTTGAAAGGACTGAATTCTTATAATGTGGTAATACCAGGTTTACTGTAATGGCGTAAAAATAAACTCACTTTAGTTCAGTTGAGCTTCCACCCAGGGTCTAGGGAGGTAAATATCATGTCATGTTGGAATGGAGATGTATTAGCACATGTTTTGAGATATGCATTGTGCCTCTGTCACATAAGGCTTAGTTATGAACTGTATTCAGATGTTTAAATGGTATTCTGCTGCTCTGTTCCACTTTCTCCTTAATACTCTGTTTACTGGACTTGGATACAATGTAATACTCATTTCATTATTGTCTCATGGCCTAATGATATTAAAAAGAATTTATATTATTATTGGCTGTAGAATGTATTTATTTATTGGGCTGCAAGGGGTGTGGTGATAGTGATAACTCGTTAACCTAATTTTTTTCCCCCCACAAATTATTAATAAAAAATAAATATTATTTTAAATAAATATAACTTTGTATTGATTGACAGCTTATTTGACCTATTTTCTTAAGGATGGTTTACTTGGATCCCATTAGCTGCTCTTTAACAAACTACCGGTAGTTAACTTTATTTTGGCATTTTGGCATCAGGTAATAAGCACAGTGACATTAATATTGCTTTAAAATACACTAACAGCTTTATGTAATGCACAAACTCAGCAGTCTAAACAATGAGTTATCAGAGTAGGCTAGTAGATGAAATGCACTTGACAGGTTTGTGCTTCACTAATGTGCAATGCTGAAACAGTCAAACAACCTAGCTAATTCTCCGCATTGTTGGATAAGAAAATAAAGGTGGTTAACATCATTCAGGATAATGAAACTCCTTTGTGATAGTTAGCATACATGGAGTTCCCAGATCTGTGTAAAAAGGAGCCCATGTGCCAATCAAAACGTGCACAGTGACCAATTAAAATAGTCCAAATACCAACTCAAAAAGAAATTTTTACTCTAGAGATGAGCATTTTGCAGCAAAAAAAGCACTTGACTACATATTCATTACATTTTTACTCGAATACCATTAAATGTATTAACGTTATAAAAACGATCTTGCAAGTGTCAGTTATTAATTAACCTTTAATAATATTGTACCAGCTGACAGGGTTCCCTCTGTAGTTTAACATTACTATACCTATATGACATGTATATGTAGGCTATATCCAAATAGATATTGAATCGACATTAAGATCGAATCGGAAGCTCATGAATTGAATCGTGAAGTTTGTGTCAAATCTCACTTCAAGCTGAACTCAAAAGTTGGCAGCCTTGAGTAGTTTTATAACTGATGGAATAAATAAACTGGACGGTGTAAAATATTTCAGTACTAGAATTTCAGTCAAATATAATTTAAAATGTAAAAATAAAATATAATTTATGCACTACATCAATATCGTTTAAAAGTAGGCCAATTCCGCGGGAAAGCACCATAGACAGTATAAGAGGAAAGCACACCAGAGCCACACCTCTTCCACAAGCACTTAACTAAACTACAACCATACATATACCGGTAACCAAGAAATTTTCTATAACTCCTATTTTTCTTTTAAATCCTGTTCTTTTTCTGTATTTCCCTGCTTTACACTTCTGCTCAAACATACAATTGAAAGTTGGATATTGTTAGTCATGATAAATTACTTGCGCTGTTCCTCATTTCTAAGATACTTTGCATAACTGTCTGCTAAGTGAATAGATGTGAATCTAATTATTTTGTTGGCTTTTTTTTTGTCCAAAGGAAACACCCTGTGAAATACCATGAATATTAATACACACCTTTTTATGACCTCAAATAACCCCAATGACATACAATAACAATTCACAGGAGACAATTAACTTTTTCTTTTATTTATTACAAATGTACAGCTTACGAGTCTTTATTACGATTTAAATGGTTTTGCTTAGTCTTTTTATTTAAATTCTATATCTTACAGGTAGCCTCTGCTAAACAAATTTCTCCCATCAGCTAATCTCTCATGTAAGAACGAGTGATAACGAAAGTCATAACAAGTACAGTGCAGCTAGTATGACAGATCACGGAAGAGAGAGAGAGTGTGTGTGTGTGTGTGCATTAGTTTTTAAAATTATTTCACCATGTATGCATCTGCAGCAGGATGACTGGGAAAATGTTTACCTACTACCTTAAAAGGAATCAGATTCAGAGTTGAATATAGTGTGTGTGCATTGACTCCCTTTCCCAGATAACTCTCTGAATTTAGTGCTTATTACGGTAAATAACATCCCAATCTCTTTCTCCCAAGTTATCATCACAGTAAGCCATCACCCAGTGACCGTTCCCGACATGTTTAGTTGAAAACTAAAAAGAAACATACTTATGCATACACGGTTTTTACTCACCATGTGCTTCTAGTGTGGAAGAGTTACTTGAGTACTGATTAAAATCAGTCTAGCAGATGTGCAAAGGCCATGATACGAGATTTTCAGACAATCTTTTTGACACATTTTCAGGGGACGCAAACATTATCCCATTCCCCAAGTTGAAAAAACAAAAGGCAAAAACAAAACAAAAAATGGCTTAACTTAAAAGGCTGATGGGTAAAACCGACATGGAAACCAACAGGAAGATTAAGGCCCATAGCATGACATCTAAAATGCAAAGTGACTGTACAACAAATACTTGATCGTGCTCACACACAGATGTGGCATCAAGCCTCAGGTGGATAAACGTTCATCTACATGTGCGTTCGTACTGGAAGCTCCAGTTCAATTCCTCTTCCCATGAACATCGATATAGCGAGGGGCTAATTCCCCCACCAAAGTGACCGCGATCACGCCGACTGATGCCACAGAATGCGACTACGCTGGTCCTGATGCAGCAGATGGACATCACACGTTTTCCCTGTGACTGTATCTGAAATGTTAGTGATGAGAACATTGATAGTGGTCATCTTCAACCATCAACATTCACATGTTTGTAGCTTATAGAACATAAGGATCTTCTTACATTAATAAACATATGCTTGGTTTTAAAAAAAATCATGAAATTTAAAGAACGGCGTGAAATCAAAATCAAATATTCTCAAATGGAAAACGAAAAAACCACCACACACAAAAAAAAAAAAAAAAGCCTGGTCCTGAAGTGAAGAGTCGTCTTTACTCCGCTAAACTGATGAAGGCCATTCGATTAAGTCAATAATGTGCAGAGAATGAAGACATGGTGTCTTGTCCTAATCTAATAAGCTGAAGACAATGTGATGATTGTGCAAACACATTTGCATTGTTCTGATAGCAAAACCCATTCATGTTGGGATTGAGATGAGATGAGAGGAGCCAGGATGAGATCCGGCGAGCCTTTTCTGTACATCAACCCCAACTGTTGTCTTTGTGCTCGAAGAAAGAAAAAGAAAAAGAAGAGGGATCCGCAACTGTAGTGTCATCACTCCCCTCTGCTCCTTTGGCTAGTGTTCAACGCACTTCGACAAAAAAAATGAATGTAGTATACATTGTAAAACACTGTGTGAGTGAACCAGTGCTTCTACCACTGGTTAGTTTTCACAGGTTATTGTTCACCCCTGTTAATGTTCGCAAAGCTTTGTGTGATTTCCACTTGACAAACCGAAACAAAAATCAAAAGAAGACATCAATAATGGTAACAATAATGCGAAACATAAGTCATAGTCATTAAAATAACTCCAGTGTTGTTGTTTAAAGTCAGTACATTTGTCCCAAGAGAAACAGGCCAATGGAGCGGCACTTAAAAACATCAGATGAATCGAATGAGAGAGAGAGAGGAAAAACTGAAAATGAACAATTCAGGAGGAGCATTTCAGGTTCTCTGATGGTTAGGAGTGCTTGAGTATTTCACAAAGAGAACCTGACAGTAGCCATCAGCACTGAGTTGTGTAGTGTTGTCATGTATAGACGAGAGAAGATCCTCCTGAAAAATATAACTGAAAGAAGAAAAGGAGTGTAAGGAAAACCAGGCCGCTCCATTCGGCTTCTCCCAAACATTCCACATCTCTGCGTCCGGGTGGCCAAAGCTGGATTGATCACCCATGTATTAGACTTTTCTTTTCTCATCTTCGTTCCCTCGCATCATCTACCTGACCAACGATTCCCAGCCGTCAGTTTTTACTAAGTGTCCTCCTCCTCCTCTCCCGTTTCTCAGTCTTTGCCCGATGGGTCACTGTTTTTTCTCGCGGGTAGTGATGGTGACCAGCTGCTTGGCAGCTTTGGCGATGTCGTAGGCGCACTGGATGACCTGCTGGGTGAGCAGCTGGTAGTCCACAGTGCTGGTCGACGAGTCGGAGGGCGCCGCTTTACGACACTCTATCTGCAGGCGGGACGCACTGGCCCCCAGGAGCTTCAAGGAGGAACGTACTGCATCCAGCGCTGGTCTCTGAGAGAAGCAGACACAACAGATTTAGTGCGTCTGGCTGGATATCTTGAGGCAGAGTATCAGCATAAGACGCATTCACTCACCTTGGGAAACAGCGAGGCCATTTCTGTCACAGCTAAGTGGATTTTCTCTGAGCATGGCACAAAACTGCAAACAAAGACAGATGTTACAATGGGTTTCTTTCAAACTGCAGCAAAAAGACACTGCAACCAGCTGTGAGGGGTAACAGTCCATCCCACCTGTCGTGTTTAAACTCCTGTGCAGCTCTCAGGAGCTCCTGGATGTTCTTGGTGACCTGCTCAGTTTTGAGGATGACGTCCTCTGTGCAGGGCAGCGTGGGGTCAGGGTCACCCTCTGTGTCTTCCACGTCCCCCCTGCTGTCCTCCTCACTGCTGCGGCCCACACTACAACACACCATATGAACACACGATAAAAACACTCACATGTCCAAACAAAAGGCATGAAATGCATCGTCAGTGGGTTTTTAAGTTACAAGTAGCTTAGTAATAAGTTGTTATTATTATTATAACTAATTAAAAAAAATTATATATATATATATATATATATATATATATATTAGTATTTTACTATAAAATATTTGTAATAATTATAATAATAATAGTGTATTAGTATTGTAATATTACGCTTTTACTTCTACAAAAATTAGATTAATTATAATAACTGTTAATACTTTTTATTATTGTAAAATTACTCCTCTGCTGTAAAAATGTCTAATATTCTAATATTATTACTAATACTAATATTATTATAGGCAGTATTAAAAGTAATAGAGTAAAACTACACAACAAAAACACAAATATATTACCATTTACTGCAAAATAAAAATAAAATAAATATTAACCATACAAATATACCACTTTTGTAATATTACTAGAGTAATCCCACAAATAATAAAAAAAATAATAAAGTTATTATAATAACTTTTTTATTAGTTAGTAATAACATTGCATAGTATATAGTATCACTTTTTTTATTTTATTTTTATAGACAAATATATTACTATGGTGTAAAGAATTTAACATTTAAATAGATAAAATATTATTAATCAAAATGTGAATTAATATATAATAATGTAAACTAACTTTTACTAATTAATATAATTCAAACAATTATAAATATTTTTAAAGTACAACAGTAATTGTACAATAGCAATATATTTCTTAATTTCTTCATGCGTTAAGGCCCGTTCACACCAAGATCGATAACTGTACAGATAACTACATCAGCCTCCACACCAGCGGATGATATTGTTCTGTTTATTCCAAGCGCACTACAGTTGTCGTATGCCACTTTATAAGCTCAAGCTCTTTAAAGCGGGATGGATTCTGATTGGCTGTCAATGTTTTAAAATCAATCATCAGCTAGAAAAAAAAATTATGTGATTCCAAGTAAATCGTTCCTCTGTGCCGTTATCGTTACAGTTGTGGTCTGGAATGTTCTTTTATATTTAGAAACATTTTTAAAACTATATCTAATCGTTATAGAATTCAAAGACCTTTAGTTTTTGCAAATGAAATGCAGTAAACTTCTGTCCACAAAAATGTATCAAATTACACTAATGTAAAAAGACACTGAACACACTCTGCTTTGTTTTCAACGGTGGCTCGCACTCACCCAAAGGACACATCGTATGTTTGAGAGTTGTCATAGTCACTATCAGTACCACTCCCGTATCTCTCTCCTGCTTTTGGAGTCTGGACAGGACAAACATGCGCAGAGAGATCTGTTACACATCAAGGTCTGCAACTTGCATGTCAGTGCAGATATGAATGGAAACTGGCACTCACATTATATCGTCCGTCAGTGGAGGCTGACAGGTGCGGTCCTCCGTAGGGGGTGGGACCCGCAGGGCCGCCCCGCCGCACCTGAACACAAGCAGAACGAGATTAAGACAAGACGGTCAGCAGGCAGAGGATGAAAAGAAAAGAAGAAGCCTTGATAGTCTTTTCTGGACAGGACTGTTAGATTCAAGGAAATCTGCAGCAAAAACTCTGTTATACTAATGACTGTAATTATGTTAGACAAATAGCTTAGTGTAGAGGTTTTAGATATTGCAGTCGCAGAACGGCAAGCGTCTACATTAAGCTCAAAAGCAAAACTAAATTAGTGCAATAACATCCTTTTCTCTAAACTAATGAAAATACTAAAAATAGACACCCGCACATTACATTACTTGGAAAAACTGCAGTTAACAGGCACAAAGGTGCATCTCAAATACATTAACCACGACTAAAAAAAAATATTTAAAAAAATAGGACTACAACACACTGTCAGCAATAGCCCAAAAATGGATTATTGCATAATCAAAACATGGCATATTTGCATAACTGCAAAAACAATTGAAGCAAATCAAAACAATGCATTCAAAAGACATTCAAAGACGTTCTACAGATCTAAGAATATCCACAAAATAGATATCCACAGAGGCTGTTTTCCAGTTTCAGCGCTGACAGGAGCAGCACATCGATTCAGTGCACTATACAAGAAATCACTTCCTTTAGCGATGTGGCATGCAGCTCATTTTAGTGTCACTAATCTGGAAACCAATAAATCACATTTCAAACATTCCAGACACGTCACATTGCACAAGACAAGCATATCTCAATGAGAGACCTCTCTTGGCATATTAACCATTTTAGGAAAGATACAATGCAACTCATGCCAGTTCTATTGTCCTATGCTACATAGACAATATATAGTGGTTGTGTCTCAAAATGTATTGAGCTGCCTACCTAAGCAGCCTTTTTGAGCATCATAGGCAAACCTGGTATTAGCATCCGTTTTGGGTGAGCAAAGACAGATTGTGATTAGATTTTAATTAGAGGAGGGTTTTGTGATAATAATAACAACATTACATTAATAAATACATTCATTAAAAATTCTGCATTTTAAAGGGATAGTTCACCCAAAAATGAAAATGTTGTCATCAATCACCCTCAAGTTGTTCCAAATCTGTATGAGTTTGACAGTTGATGGACCCCATTGACTTCCATATAAGGAAAAAAAATGCTATGAAAGTCAATAGGGTGCATCAACTGTTTGGTTACCAACATTCTTTAAAATATTTTATTTTGTGTTCAACAGAAGAAAGAAACTCATACAGGTTTGAAACAATTTGAGGGTGAGTAAATGATGACAAAATTATTTGGTTGAACTATTCCTTTTATAAAGCTAGGGAATTACAAAAGTAAAATAAATTAAAATCCCACCTAAAATTAAAGTTCTGCAAAAAAGTAAAACAGGCAGAAAAAAAAAACAAAAAAAAAACACATATATACAGTTGTAATCAAAATGATTCAACCCCCATTCAAATCAGGTTTAATGGCAATATGTACAGACTTTCATCTGTTTACAATGAACAAATCAAACAAAAGTAATTCAAATAGCTCAACAGAACAAATGTTTCAAGTGGTTTCCCCAAATTCAACTGAAAATGCAACTTTTAATGACTTCTGCAGTCTCAAAATTATTCAACCCCTTCATGGAAGGATATTTAGTACTTAGTAGAACACCCTTTTGGTGTTATGACCTCCTGCAAACAAGATGTATAACCAGACACCAGCTTCTGGCAGCGTTTCTGAGGAATCTTAGCCCATTCCTCATGAGCAGTGGCCTCCAGTTTTTGCGTGCTGCAACCGCATTCATCAAATCCCACCAGAGATTCTCTACTATGGGGTTCAAGTCAGGTGACTGTGATGGGCGCTGTAAAATCTTCCAGGACTTTTTCTGCAACCAAGCCTTGATGGAATTTGAGGTATGTTTGGGATCATTGTCCTGTTGGAAGGTCCACACACAAACCTCAGTGCCTGTTTTTCTGAAGCTGCCTTCTCAGAAATCTGGTTGCAGCCGTTGATAGCTTCCTGTTTCTGTCCCGTCCAGGAAGTGTCAACACTGTTCCTTTAACCTTGAATATGTGTACTATGCTTCCAATGGTGCTCAAGGAACATTTAGTGTCTTTTCTATCTTTTTGTATCCTGTACCTTGTTTGTGAAGAGCGATGATATCTTCTCTTAAGTTTTTGGACCATTCTTTTGACTTTGTCACGTTTGGCTGCATGTTAGAAATGTGGCTCTTCACAAACCTAGCCAGTTCAGATATGTCATGTGTTCTAGCTCAAGCACACCTGCTGCAACTAATGAAGCCCTTGATTAATTGCTTCAGGTGTGCTTGAAGGCCAATTGACACCGCACAGACAAATGCCAACAAACACCAACAAACAAGTTGGCTGTTGGATTTAGACTTTCATGAATAACTGTCATGTTCACACTGCCCCAACAGACACAGACAAACACTGATTGAACATGTTCAGTCGGGTGAAATCAAACCCGACCAACGCCAAAAGACACCGACAGGGGTAACACACTGATCCGACAAAACGTGTGTAGTGTGAATTGGCCTTGAGACAACACCTGTTTTGCAGATATGTGCTGTTATGAGGAATTGTATTCAGGGGGTTGAATAATTTTGAGACTGCAGAAGTCATTAAAAGTTGCATTTTCAGTTGAATTTGGGGAAACAACTTGTTGAAACATTTGTTGTGTTGAGCTATTTCAATTACTTTTGTTTGATTTGTTCATTGCAAACAGCTGAAAGTCAGTACATTTAGCCAATAAACCTGATATGCAATGGAGGTTGAATAATTTTGATTACAACTGTACTTACTGTATACGTGTGTGTATTTCAGAAATGAATACACTGCATTTTAAAATATATATGCATGTGCATGTCAATAAAGTTAAGAATAAAAAAGTAACAGAAAAATAGAATTAGAAATAAAAACACAAATATATGTAGGTGTACTTAAAGGTGCAGTTGTTGATACCAGGAGAAAAGAGACCCATAATGACCAAAAATTCTGTCTATTTAGGCGGCTGACTCAGTTAGGAGACACAGCCAATATCTAGAAAAAGAAAGGTGTTATCAGGGCAGGAAGTGCTCCTGTCTGTCCATAAGGTGGGGGTAGAGAGCAGAGAGTAATAGTGAAAGCAGGTGCTCCAGGCAAAAGCAGCACATCAGTGTGGGTTCAGGTAAGCAGAGGGAAAGAGTGGGTATAAAGTACAAAAAGATCAGGCCGGCCACTAATGCTCACACTTACAGGGCTGAGAGGCAGCAGGCGGCCCGTCAGGGGGTCCAGGGTTGGGGTGAGAGCTTTGGGGGTGGTCCCCACAGGCTCATACATAGAGAAGGCTTGTCTATCCCGGCGGAGGGGAGCGGACGAGGGTGCGGTTAGGCCGGAGTCTCCACCTACCCCTCCTCCACTGCCTGTACCCCTTACCCCACTGGACCACAGCCCTGTGCCACCACCCCCGGTCAGAGCTCCCCCGGCCCCAGCCTGGGCCCCCCGCAGCACGCTGTTCTCCGTCTGCATCCGCGTGATCTACAGGGATGGAGGGGCATCACGGGGAGTCACAAACACATACACAAACACAAGGACCAAAGAAAACACAACAGTTGCAGTGCGGATGGTTACGACATGCTGGGGGCGACAAAATGGGGTAATTCTGATAGACAGGAAGTTTAAGGTTGTCTGAACAAGGAATGGCTTCATTCTCAGTGAGACATACATGGTATATGATAGTTACACTACTGTTCAAAAGATTGCTGGCAGTACGATTTTTTTTTAGAAGTAATTAATAGTTTTATTCAGCAAGGATGTATTAAATTGTGCAAAAGTGATTTTTTCTTTTGAACTTTCTATTTATTAAAGAACTAAAAAATTAAGCAGCACAACTGTTTCAGCATTGATAATAATATGGAAGGTTTCTTGAGCACCAATATTATATAAGAATGATTTCTGAAAGATTACGTGACACTGAAGACTGAAGCTGAAAATTCAGCTTTGCATCACAATAAATTACATTTTATAATATATGACAATTATTTATACAGTTAATTTAAATTCACAATATTGCTGTTTTATAAGTATTTTTGATCAAATAAATGCAGCCTCAGTGAAAAGAAGAGACTTCTTTCAAAAACATTTACAAAATGTTACCAACCCCAAACTTTTGAACAGTAGTGTACACAAATACAATTCTGCTCTGGTTTATGGTTTGGGATCAGTTTGTGTGACGGTGAGCTGGAGTTTATGGCAGCATTTCATTTCTATCTGTGTGAAATACTCGTATTTTCAAAATAAGGACACAGTTTAAATAAAGTGGGTGTGCGCACCTCCTTCTGTAGCCTCCGCAGCTCCTCACTCAGGTTGTTGTTGACCTTCATAAGCTGTTGAACTTTGGCCTCCGAGGAGGCCAGTGCTTTCTTCACCTCCAGATACTCCTGTAGTGTGATGGGCCCATCTGACAGGTCGGACGAGTCCATGCTCTGATACACACAACACAAATCACAATCTACTGTCAACAACAAAAGGAACAGATTCGAAAAAGGTGATATTTTTTCAAAAACACAAACACAATTATGAATTTCATTACCGGTAATTTATTGTAGTATGTACATTACCTTTCAAAAGTTTTGGGAAATTAATTCAAGCAAGGACGCATTAAATTGATCAAAAGTGACAGTAAAGACATTCATTAAAGGTAGGGTAGGTCAGAATTGTCTAAAAAAAACTTTTATTCAAATTTGTTTAAACTGTCTTTATATACCAATGCATAATTAAAATGTAAGTACTCTGATAAAAAGAGTATAAAAATCGAGTGACTCTAGACCGTTTAATCTTCATTAAACACAGCTCATTAATTCCATTCACTCCCACCTAAAAACGGGTGCGCGACTGCGCGCACGTGGGCAGAGCCAGTAATAACGGCGGTAGTCATGGCGACGGAGAGTGACAGTCGCGCAAGCCAATCCTGTGATTCGTCCCGAATGGAAATAATGAGCTGTGTTTAATGAAGATTAAACGGTCTAGAGTCACTCGATTTTTATACTCTTTTTATCAGAGTACTTACATTTTAATTATGCATTGATATATATAGAAAGTTTAATCAAATTTGGTAAAAAGTTTTTATATAAATCCTACCTACCCTACCTTTAAATGTTACAAAAGATTTCAATTTCAAATAAATGCTGTTTTTTTTAAACATCAGCCTTGGTGCGCATTAGAGACTTCTTTCAAAAACATTTAGAAAATCTCACCAACCTCAAACTTTTGAATGGTATTATAAATTTAAGTCAAAAGAGCTCACCACAATACTATATGACATTTATAATCCTGGATTTGAGTGTTTTTTTTAAATCATTTGGCATGCAAAAACAGTATGGTCAATCTCTTAGAAAACAAACAGCACAACAAGTCAGATCATTTGAAGTATTAATGCCCATATGTATTTATAAACCTAACATTAATATGGAGATTTTAATAAAAAATATTATAAAGCATTACCAGAACGGATCATGTAAAATCATATTTTCATACAAAAAGCACTAAAAAGTCAACCATTTTGAGTTAAAAATCTCCTGTCTTCAGCTGCAGAACAATAGCTTCACTGATCACAGCCTTGAAAGGGGATGATGTCATTCTGCAAATATGAGGCAGGGCTGCTGCTACTGTTCTTCCAGTGGTGCATGCGGGGACATGACAACGCTGGCGTCTTTACTACTTCTGTATATACTAATTTGCTGGTCTGGCAAAACCCAAGATCAACAACTACCAATTCCTAACCTATAATATAAGAAATTAAACATTTCCCAAGATTCAGTGGATCATCTGAAATTGTTTCACCAAAGGTTTTAATGTTCCTCAATTAAATCAGGTGGTTTCATTATAAAAAATTAAGAACATCTGAATGGATAAACTCAAATCTTCCAACTTCTCACACTTATAATTAGGTTTAGGTGGAGTACAGTGATGATTTACCCCAGGTAAACACCCAGTTACCATTTGATGAACTCACCTTGGCCCTGTTGTTGCGCTGGGTGTTGTTGTTATTCTGTGCAGTCAGCTCGCTGTCTGTGTCTTCGTCAGACGCTACGCTGTCATAATCATGCTGGTCATCGTCTGCCTGACTCAGATCCAGCGGGTCTGAAAAACAAGATAACATCATTAATATGAGGGGAAACGGCACTGGCTTAGCTATATCCATCTTTACTGAAGCTGTATTATTGAAATTCCCCTAAAATCTCAGAGTTCGAGAAATGCAATGTGGGCGTCTCACCTGTGGGGCTTGTCAGGCCTTTTCCATGCTGCCGCCGCTTAGCATCACTGAGAATGTCGATAATGAGGGTGGCGAATTCTCGTGCATTAAAGCGAGCCAATTTCTGCCGCCCCTACCAATGACAAAAACATACACCAATAAATACACATTAAATAAAAACAATCGTTCAAAAGTTTGGGGTCAGTAAGATTTTTTTCTTAATAAATTAATACTTTATTCAGCAACGATGCATTTGATGAAAAGTGACAGTAAAGACATTTAAAGGCATTTCAACATACAAATAAATGCTGTTCTTTTGAACATTCTATTCATCAAAGAACCCAGAAGAAGTGCATCACGGTTTCTGTAAAAAAAATATTAAGCAGCACAACTGCTTTCAACATTGATAATATTAGGAAACAACTAAGAATCAGCATATTAGAATGATTTCTGAAGGATGTGACACTGACGACTGGAAAATTCAGCTTTGCATCACAGGAATAAATTACATTTGACAATATATTGAAACTGAAAACAGTTATATTACTGTTTGTACTATATTTTTGATCCAATAAATGCAGCCTATGTGGGCATAAGAGAGACTTTACATTAAATAATCTTAACGATCCTAAACTTTTGAATGGTAATGTGAATCATTAATGTGTTTTTTACAGTTTAATTTTTGGGCAAAATTCGTGAAATAGATTGAAACTTCGTAAAAACTTGTTAAATGGAAAGAACAACACGTTTTGGGGGATGAGAATTTTATGAATGATGGCCATAAAGGAAATCTCCGGGAGTCTGTGCCTGTTTATAAGGTGAAACTTGCCAATTTGACAAATTTTTATTTGAGCACTTAGTTACTCTGCAATGCATATTACAGAACAGTCTATTTTAGCTGAGGGATACTTGGGAATGTTAAAGGCTGGAAAACACTGCCACATCAACAGTTTACTGTTCCAACTCTTGACCACTGGGTGTGTGTGTCCCTCCTCCCATCATCTCTTTTCATGTCTCATGTATACGCAAAAGAACAGGAAATTCTCAGCCTGGCCAATCAGCCCGCAGGAAACATGCCCCTGTGTGAACGCACTTAGTGGTCTTGCTGTATAAAATAACTATTTCAAGCAGAAATACAGAGAAGGTCATGCAAGGATGCCAGTGGAAACACAGAGGGGGAGGGAGCAGTCGCGTGTCTGCAGCAGTTACGCAGCTGGAAAACATCCGTTCGTTGGTTTGCTGGCCAAACCCGGGCCTCAGTCAGACGTTCGTACAGCCACAAAATGTCTATTTTTAGCTCCGTGTCTGCTGCACCCCTAGATATCATCTCTCCTTTGTGCCTCCATCAAAAACAGGCCCGCGTGGAAGTGACGCCCGCTTACGCATGGGGGAGCAGGAGCGGAGAGCTTCCTCCCAAACATACTTCAAACACATCCTCTGAGGCTCAGGAATAAAATGCTGTGCGTGTTACCTGGTTGCGTGTCGCCGAGTATTCAGGGTTGACGGGTAAGAAGGGGACGGCACTCCGTTCGGTCACAAGCGTACTGTGGTTCTGAGTTGTCAGCCACACTGAGAGAAACAGAACGGACACATATAAACAAGACAAATATATACAAACAGATTCCGATGTCGTAGCCCTGAGGTTATGGAGAGTACGCATCTACCCCGCCCGTTCAGTTTGTGTGTGTTTGGCCCCCTGCCTCGCTCACAGCCCTGCTTACCATCAGAATCTCAGTCTGCCACCCCAGCATGCTACCTCTTCTCCTCTACAACCAGGAACGGGAGTCGAGAGATACAGAGAGAGAGAGAGGAGGAGGAGGAGAGAATTCCTGCGGCACTCCCTCGCCCTCGCTCCCTTTCACCCTCCTTCCATCTAAGCACCTCTCCCTCCCTTCTCTACATGCTGACTGCATCGCTTAAGTCCTTCTATAGTCAGTGTTTATACAACACCCCGATCACTGCGTCTCCAGGGACACGACTACAACCGTCCCCACGCCTCTGGACAGCTCCATAACTACATTAGGAAAAGAGTGAGATGCAGGGAAAGCTGGGACAGGAACAGATGGGGCTTTGAGTCTTACCTGCATCATTCTCTCTACGGTCCACTTCGTCGTACACATCCATAGCCAGCTCCTCGAACAAGCGGTTATTTAACTGTGTCCACACACACACACACAAATATATCAGTATGTGGCATTAAGATTGAGGTATGGGGAAAAAGAAACACAAAATCACAGCAAAATCAGAGCACACAACAGGAAAGTATCAGTGAGAAGACAAAACAAAGCAAGATGCTCCAACAAGGTACTAAATAAGGATGAAATGCAAGCTCAGGGAACTCAAAGCATCTGCTTAATATATCTACTGAATTTCGAAGCATTTGAAGAGTTTGTCAAACGTACGGTGTTCATCTCAAATCTCTAAAGAAAAAAAGCTAACGCTGTATCCCATTCCCAACTAGGAATTCCTACGACAAGAACGTTTTGGACCATTGAGATTTCAGTGTGGGTGGAGCTTCCCAGTGCAATAGTACAGAAATAAAACGTCCTATTTACTTGATAGAGCTGGTTAGGACAAAAACTCAGAATTTAAATCAGCATGAAAAATTTACTAAATTTACTCTATTAGCGGACATTGCTATTATTGTGGAGAACAACTAATCCGTGCCAGTTAATACACATGAAACATAGGTTTGTCTTCGTAATCTTTAGTCGGAATCTAAAAATTGGCTTCGACTCTGAAATGGCATTCTTTTTCTGATGACATCCTTTTGACAGATCATCCTTAACCACTCCCTGCAAAAAAATCAATCCATGCCCACTATTTTTTTCTCATTCAATATTCCATTTCACTCTCAAAAGTATGTCAGAATACTGAAGTAAAGTTAGACGCAACTTCCAAAAGTATCCACTTATTTCGCAATGTGGAAGTAAGCTCTTTTCTGTGGATGTGCCGATTCATTAGCCGCTATAACTAGAAGAATGACAAAGTGCAGTAAACACTACAGACCAGTGTGTTTATAACTATGACAAAACATTCAAATAATATGGTAAGAATACAATATCAATACAACAATATCAAGCTGTTTTGTTCAGCTAAAAATAACTGGAAGCGGATGACACTGGAAGCCAGACACTATACAAAAGAAAATTAAAACCGTAAATGAATACTTCGGTTTGTACATGAACGGTAGGGTATGAGTACAGTGCTCGTGAGGTAAATTTCATCATTGGCATAAATGCACATGTTTGTGCGCAGACAGATTTTCCTAATCATGCGTACTCTGTTAGCTAAGCTCAAAGCCTCGCACAAGCGGCCTGAATTTATTTTGCTCTAGTTAGTTTGTCCACAAGATGGCAACACCACACCATTGCTTCACATGGAAAATAAAGAAACGATCCAAACAACAAACTACTGGAGACAACAACAATAGATGCCCGTGTTGACAAGCGCATGGGTGACGGGGATACGAGATACACACAGCTCTAGTTTAAACAACTATGAAGGCTTTTTTTATAGCTCATCATTTCTGGAGAAATAGCACAGACAATGGATTATTGGAGGCACACTATCAAACGGAGGACACTGCTATGCATTTGGCTGTACACATATGTTGGTGTTTCCGTCAAACTGATGTTAACATGGAAAAGCTTTTATCGCTTGTTGCTTTGTGTTGTCCCGGTCTAAAAACTCAAATTCCCTTAATTCTCTGTAGCAGCTCATTAACCTGCAATCACTCACCGCTTGAAGCTTCTTCTTGGCTGCCTTGGCCAGCTCAGAGAGGTCCAGGCTACGCAAAGACAAAGACAAAGACAAAGACACAGACACAGGAGTAAAAGGATGCTGGAGTCATGCGGACAGAGAAAGATGAGGAGAGAGGAAAGGAGAGGAGCTGGATGAATGGATGAAGTGTGGGGACGGGACATGGGCAGTCCAAAAATATGAGGAGATGCACTTAGGTTTTTCAATGAGGTGACTCATTTTCTAATCTACGGTTTACTATTATTTCCATAACTTTTATTCTATTAGCATTAACCTTAGACTACATTACCTACAACAGCCTTTTTTTTTACTAAAACCATTATTTAGTTGTTTGGCTATTGGTTAACATTATAGCCTGCGTGGCCAAGATTAATTTTTGTTTTTCCGAGGTGGAGCACTGAATGATAACATGCACTAAACATTGTGCACAATAAGACAAGGAAGATGTATTTAGGTAACAATGGTACATTTTGATTTTATGTTGACTTTAAATGTGTACCGGTAAATAACCTCATCCCTTCAGACACCCACATCCAGATGAAGGCCATGTGAGAAAGAAAGAGAGCAGGGTTTATGGAGAGGGGGATGAGAAGAGAGAGAAAGAGATACCTCTGCGTCGGGCACTTAGGGCGAGCTCTGCCTCCAAAAGCGCAGCAAGATGGAGAGAACAGAGAACGAGTGAGCGAGACCGAAAAGTGTGCAGAAAACAGACAGAGAGAGAGAGAGAAAGAAAAGGGATAGACCCCATATCAACACTACTTCTGGACAGGTCAGTAAAGTTCTTTCAGCTGGGGTGCATTTGAGGTGTCAGCCCTACAGAGGTTGCCGACACACACTCTGCCCTAATGCAAACTGATTGACCGTGTGGCACAACCTGCTGGCCAGCACACTCAAATACACCCGCTGCCAACTGATCTTAGTACACTTTATCTACCCTGTATGGGCTATGGAAAAGACTTAAGGGAGGATATCATGCATAATGACAAGTAATAAATAAAACTGCACTGATGCGTTTCAATATTTATACGCAGTATTATTTCTATTTTGACGCACAACCTCATACACAAACAATATACCTGTCTGCCATCTGAGGGATAATATAATGACCGTTCTTGTGATCTGCAGAAACACAGACAAAAGAAAAGTTTTCAATTTCATTTGGGAGGACAGATTGTCTGTTTCACACCCCACACATGCAAGCAGGACTTATTTATTTCATTGCCCAAATTTACAGGTTACAGTATTCACACTGTGTGTGTAAGCAGCACAAAAGCTTAGGTGTAATAAAATGTCATCACTGAGCCTATTTATTTTGAATTCAGCAAAAAACATGTTAAAAATGCATTATAAACCTTTTTATCAATACTTGCAAATTGGATTTCTATGAAGAAACAAAAAAATGAATTAAAGGAAATACTGAATACTGTAAAAATGGTTATTGGTTATAATATTCTAAGCTCACCTGGGCGACGGCCACACAGGTAAAAGGCCAGTCTGTCTGTGAGCTCATACTGACACTCCACCAAGCGCTCGGCAAGCTCCACGTGACCTGCTTGCCTGCAAGAACAGTCACATCACAAACCCAAGACTCTAGGTCACTATAAATCTATAATAACAAGAACTAATATATATATATAAATCCCACAACTGTTTTAAAATGTTTGAGGTCAGTAAGATTTTCTTTTTGAAAGAAATCGATACTATTTTTTCAACAAGGATGCATTAAATTGAGTGACAGTAAAGACATTTATAATATTATAAAAGATCTTTTGAGCTTTCTGTTCATCAAAGAATCATGTAAATGTATCACAGTTTTCACAAAAATATCAAGCAACTGTTTGTAACGGTAATAATAAAAAAAAGTTTCTTGAGCACCCAATTCGCATATTAGAATGATTTCTGAAGGATCATGTGACACTGAAGACTGAAGTAATGATGCTGAAAATTCAGCTTTGTATATTAATATATTGTATGTAATATATATATATATATATATATATATATATATATATATATATATATATATATATATATATATATATATATATATATATTCAACTAAATATATTAAAATAGAATAATAACAAGAATTTTAAATTGCAATAATATTTCACAATATGACTGTATTTCTGATAAAAAAAATGCAGACTTGGTGAACTTAAAACAGACTTCTTTCCAAAAACATCAGACAGATCGCGGATGAGGAGCTAGTGACCCCTGTGTTTTGTGTTTACCGGGCATAGTCTATAGGTGTGCGGCCGTTGATATCTGGAGCTCCAGGATCCGCCCCGTACACCACCAGCAGCTCGGCCTGCAGAACCTGCCCCGCTTTGGCGGCCACATGCAAAGGGGTCGTGCCCTTTTCCTGTGGAGGGAACATCAGATGTTTGACCACCACAGATTACAGGCTCGGTTCACTCTGCTGTTTTCAAACACAAATCATGAAATCTAATCCTTTCTTTTCAGACAATGTAGTCAATATCTGATGCATCTGCATTGTTTGCCATAGTAATAACTTTAGAGGAAAGAAAGAACAGAAACCTATAAATATTTTGATTCGGAAAGTATTTATGCATTGGATCCGATTTTTTTAAATCAAAATGTATAAACAGTTACAGGATACAATGAACAATAATGTTCCTAGTTTGACACAGAAACAGATTCTCTGTTCCCATACTGAACAACACAAAATTGATATCTAACAATCTAGTAATCATAAGATCTGTTTAAGTTGTGATGTCGATTTAACTGGCAGAACAAGGAGAGAACTGTGTGAGATGGCAGATCTTACCGGGTGAAAGAAGTTGGCTTGTGCCCCCAGTGACAGCAGCCGTAAACACGTCTCCAGACTTCCTGTCCGCACACTTGAGTGCAGTTGCTGCAGGCAACAACAAGAGAATAAGTGAGTGTGTGAGAGAGAAAGACAGAGGGATCAGCAAGCAGACCTCCTGCGTATCCTCTCATTAGGGACGTTCAATAGCACAGAGGAAGGCACATTTATTCACTAGCAGGGTGTCATTTTAAGGGCCCTCCTGCAAGGGCACAGACAGTGGGGAGCAGAGAGAGGCAGAGGAGGAAAGATTGAATGAGAGCGAGAGGGAAGAGACTGAGATGTCCAAGCAAAGGTGATGTCTTGGGGCGGTCTCACCTTGCTGAGGTCCTTCGTAGTGACCCCATCATCATCACGGCAGGGCAGCTTGTGGACAAAGGCTAACATCTGGTACTTGGCGCGAATGAACTCTGACTTGGTGGGGCTGTGGGGTGAGAGATACAAACGTAGATCAAATAAATCAATTTCAAAGTCAATGAATCAATCAATATAAAATGGGACAGATGGTCCTGCCTACATAGATACAGTCAAGGCTGTTTATTTTTAAAATGATTCCTTCTCTGATGTAATTGACTTCATCCATAAATCATCCATTAAAGATCTGGAAAACCAGATCTTATCTTGCCATCAAAAGTTTAGCTTGGTCTTTCCCCATTCAAATAAATAGAGGCTGTAATTATTAGCAGTACTTGTCTGCTGTTTGTAACAAATATGGTGAAAACATATATATATATATATATATATATATATATATATATATATATATATATATTATTATATATATTATTATGTAATCAAAATTATTGCAATATTTTCATTAAAGTGATGCCTGAAAAAGAGATTTTAGGAATGTAGATTTTCTCAATGATCTCGCCAGTGGCAGAAAGTTAATTTTGGACCCAGATTCATGGATCCATGTGTCTGCTTGATAGTATTTAAATACCTAAAACTTTATTATTAATATTAAATCTAATTATGGAATTTTGCTTTATTATTAGAGCTGCGATGAAAATGGTACAGAAAATTATTGAAAACAGATGTGCTCAAACTTTCGTCACCTGTATGAGCGTATATGCGTGAATAAGACTGGGCTAACCACGGCACAACTGCTCTGACAAATTACTCTTTAATTACTCTGTATTTTACTTTTAAAAACTCCTCTCATTTAGTCTGAGTGGGCAGATTTGCTGGTCTGGTCTCAGTGGTATGCTATTAGATGGAGCTCCAGGAGAACAATTATATACTGCACGGACCAATAAAACAAAAATTACACTCCCAGTCTTCGAGTTTTTATGACATTCTGGTATATAATGCATGAATGGTTGATGAGTTGGCTTACTGGACTTTATCTTGTGGGTTTGGTTTTCTGCGCCCACTCTGAACTTGTGCTGGATCCAGCAGGGAGTGTTCCCAGATCGAGTTAGCGCCGTTACTGGCCAAGGTCTGCACCATCTGAGACACATGCACGCATTTGTTAGGCTACGATCTAGCAGAAATACGTGTGTGCGAGAGGCTCTTTAGTTACCTGAAGTAAGGAAGGAGGCCAGCCGCTGTGTCGCAGGTGTTTGACGATGGAAATGTGTCGGCCCAGGCTCCGGTGCACAGAACAGCATTCATCACAAATCAGAACCCCTCGGTTTATACTGCTCCAGCCCGGGTCTGAACACACATGATAGAGTAAAATAAAGTACGTTTCATCGAGAGAATGAGCAAAAACAACAGGGCTGACTTTTCAAAGGCACATGAAGGCAGGATGCGGAAAGACTTACTCGTTTTGCTTAGACCGATCACAAAAACAACAGCATTTTTATATTCCTGGGCCTTCTCCCTACATCTTGTGTACCTTATTTTGGTCTTTCTTTTTGGTGCTATACTGAACACTGTTGTCATTGATTCTGCTGATGAAGAAAATGTCACCAAAGTCTAGTTAGGTAACACAGATGAAGTTTGGAAATTGTGAGAATGATCTGTATTAGAAGAATTATAAACAAATGAAATCATTTGGCCAGCAAAGAGTGCCTTTATGAATTTATAGCTGTCATGTTACATTATTTAAAGTTATAGCCTATAATTTCCAGCTATTATTGCAAATTAAAAACGTAAATATGTGATGTTTAATTAAATAATAATATTTTTTTAATTTTTAGTGGGGCTGGTGAAAATAAATAGACATCTGAAGTAATGGCATAAAAAAGCTTTAATGTTGGGACATGCAGTCGACACCATACTGGCCTGCTCTGAATGAGCTTATCTGAGGCAAAGGGTACGAGCGTAGTCAGGACTCAGGACCGATCAAGTGTGACAGAAGTGTGCCTCTGACTAACACAGGCTCCCAGAATCTGACTAAAATTAAACCAGCACCCACAATGCTTCAAGCTCATAATCTCATCCACGAATCTCACTAAGCAGGGGCTTGATATGATTAGAATGAGAGATTATTTTGCACAGATGTAAACAGTGTCATAATATGATTATTGATTTCCCAGATGAATGCAAACACAATATGACATCTAAAAATAGAAGATATTAATACTGCTATGTAGGAAGCATGGTTGGTTGTTTTTTTAAAAACAGTAATATTGTGAAATATTATAACAATTTTAAAATAACTGTTTTCTATTTCAATATATTTTAAAATGTAATTTATTCTTGTGATGGTAAAGTTACATTTTCAGCCTCATTCCAGTCTTCAGTGTCACATTATTCTTCAGAAATCGTTCTAATATGCTGAGTGATTTAGTGCAAACGGAACATTTCTTATTATTATCAATTTTGAAAAGAGTTGCTCTGCTTTATATTTTTATGTAAACTGAATTTTTTTTCAGGATTAATTTTTCCAGGTAATTAATTTTGATTTATTTAATGCATCCTTGATGAATAAAGAAGGCCTGTTCACACCAAGGACGATAACTATAATGATAAAGTTTTAAAAATCTTTCTAAATGTAAAAGAATAGCAGAGTTCACACCACAAATATAACAAAATGGCACAGAGGAACGATATCAATGGAATCCCTTTCAAAAAACAATTATTTTTTTTCAGCTGATGAATAATGAAAACATTGACATCCAAACAGAATCCATCCTGTCATCTTTAAAGAGAGTTAAAGAGCTTAAGGCAGATGACATAACTTATAATAGCCTAATTAATTTTATAACTAATAGGCTACAGTTATAGTTCTTGGTGTGAAGTTGAACTTCAAACTTAAAATAAAATAATTAATGAACTTAAAATAATTAATTTCTTTCAAAAAAAAAAATCCTGACCCCCAAACTTTTTAATGGTAGTGTAGCCTATATCCAATTAAAATATGGTAAATTAAACAAACCAAATAGTTATAATTAGTGTTAATTAACCCTCACATTCACTCAATTCACAAAGAAACATCCGTTTATAACATCATACGATCATTTTCTCTTTCTCTTTTAATAGGAGGCTACGAATTCGATCTAAAAAAAGAAGCCTGAATTAATGTCAATTAAAAGAGCTGCTTGTTTCTTTATTTTAGGAGAAGAGAAGGCTTATTTGAATCCACAAAATATTTATATACAGCCAAAAGTTTAAATCTGGCAATTACGCTAATTTATTGGCTTAGTTGAAAATAATATGGTGTTATTAAATCCCCTTTACTGTCTAAAGATGAGCAGACATCAGAGATAGAGCTGAGCACCTGCATGTGGGAAAATCAAAGATGACGCCATACTTCTTAACTAACATGCTCATCCTATACTATAAGTGCTTGAAACCATTAACACGAACATCTTTACCCCCCCCCCATCTCAAACGTGACTTTCTCTCTGCTTCTAATGAAATTTTACATGTGCACACGTACTCAATGCACACGGCGCCATTCAGTCCTGAGTGACCATGCAATTGACAATCTTCCACACATTCATTCATTCTACTAACACATTTACCAGAATCCATCTGTCTGTCTGCCCACCACCCCCCCTCCTCCTCCTCCTCCTCTCTCAGTCATCAGTTCCTCACCTTCCGACACTCACCATTAGCTACATTCCTACATGGCAAACACGAAAATGACAAGCTCAATCAGCACCGCCGCGACAGGCCAACGTAAGGACAAGGAGTGTGTGAGGATGCAAAAAGCCACACAAGCACTCAGATGTGGGGTGGTCAGCCAGGGGCATTTGTGACGGTGTTTGAGGCTGACCTTAGAGCATGACTGCAGGTAGCTGAGGTGGTGAAACAGAACTAAACAGTCAAAAACGAGACACACTCTCGCATACACGTACATTCCTGGAGAGAGAGCAGCTGTGGATGAGGGAGCAGCTGTCATGCCCCCCCGTACCACCCCTTGGTCCCCCCCGTGGGGACGGTGAAGCTAAATAAGCAAGGCCAAGGGTGGCCTAGAAGTGACGGCACAGCTGAGCAGCATCAAAAATATGTTTTGAAAACAACTACTAAAGGCTTATTATATATTTTTTGGGTGGTTGAAACGGATGGCAACTTATTGAGCTAGCCTATACATTTTGGGACAAACGGGTAAAAGCCAGACAACTTAGGAAGTTCATCTTTATTTAAAACATAAATGCAGGGTCGACTTCCATCTTTTTCACTGTAGTATTTATTTAGGAAATTGTTCCTTGTCTGAGGGCATGTGTGATGGGACTAGAAATGGTTATGAACAACTCAAACATATGCTCAACTATGTTGCAACCTTGATCAGTGGAAAACGTATACATCATAGATATATGTATCATTGCTGCTAACTATGAATTTTGCAACTGCTCATAATCATTAGAGAAATAAAGTACCTAAACCAGCATAAGCTAGTTTGAAGTGTTTAGCTGGTGTCCCAACCTGGTCAAATTGGTCAGTTGGCTGGTTTTAGAGGGGTCTTGGGCCCTTTTCAGCTGGTCATGCTGAGAGACCAGCTTGAAGACCAACTATGCAACAGCTTAGCCAGACTGGGAGACCAGCTTAAACCTGCTAAGACCAATAAACCAGTTTTGGCTAGTTTAAGCAATTTTTATGCTTTTTAGAATAATAAACGACGATATACAGCAGCACACAGAAATATTCCTGTTGGAAAAAAGAATTAGGCCTATATATACAATATTATATAAATCAAGTAAATCATACGTCTAATGATCAAATAATGCCATTTAGATGATTTTTAAACAGTATAACAAAACAAATAACTAAACATAAAGGAAATATATTAATCAATATCTACATACAAAACTGTTATCTAGAAGCAAAGTTGTGTACAAACAAATACTGACCCACGTCAGAGTTTGATGTGTCCTGTCAACCTGCTAACGCTACGATAGTTATCTTACTAGTCAACCCAAGTTCAGATTAACTAACGTTAGATTCGAAAACAGTACCGGACAAACTGAACTAGTATGCTGGTAGCCATAATGCATTTAACGTTTGTAAAAAACAGGAATGTGTTTTACTCAAATACTGGCAAGGAAGTCATACAAGAGTCCGCAGGCTACTTAGCAACCGAGCCTAACGTTAACTACTGTCAGTTAGCATTGTTCGCTACAGAGCCCGTTTTCGTGGTCAATATTAACTAAAAACTCACTTTTAATCAACAGAATTAGCTGTCACTACAATATGTGCATATGCAAGGGTTGGCCTATAGTATAATTCTGCTGCTTTTAATTGACAGCAGCCCGCAGCCTTGTCAACTGGCTTAGGATGAGTGCTAACAAGCAAAGGATAAAACTTTAGCCACGGAAGCAGGGTAGCTGCAGTTAGAGGCTCATATTTCTAGCCATAAAAGTAGTAAATATAAGCAATTATCTAATTTATGGACAATTGTTCTGTCGCATTATAAACCGTAGATGCATGCAGTAGTAAATTAAGAGTGGGTTTAAGGGAGGGAGCAGATATGTTGGGCCGCAGTATCGTCCTTAATATTCGGCCACTTTCCTGACGCGCTTAACCGAGTATCCCTGCGCATATGTGGGCGTGCTGTTCGCCCGCTTGCCGCCGCGCTCGACCGAGTTCGGGACAGCCGTAGCTCACAACAACGCCTCAATCCATAAATCTCAGCCTTACCTGGTGCACTGCAGTCGGCGCACACCTCGGTTCTTTGGACTTTCCTGGACATCGCTGAAACCAAATCTACCGCTTCCAAAGATTTTAGTCTAATACTTAATATATTTGGCTTGATGTCCCCCCAGGAGCGACGTCTGCGATTTTAATGCCGCCCTGAATGTCCGGAAGCCGGCGACGAGCTCTCCAGTGCTCCCTGTCCTCACCCTTCTCTCTCCTTCCTTTTTTCTGCGGTGTCTTCAGTCTTAACGCTGCAAGGATTTAACGATTCCTCTGAATGAATCAAAATTTTCAGAAGGCCCCTTACGTTATCAGATTATTTCATATTGGGCGTCCCCACTAATGTTTTTCCCCCGACCATTATCCAAGCCCCGTCTCTGTCTCGGGCAAAAGGGGGTGGGAATAAGAAAAGTATGGATACAGTACACGGTTTATTTACATCCACTGCCCTATACACTTGACTTCTGTACGGCGGGCTGCATACTCTCTCTCCCTCTCTCTCTCTGACGTCTGTCC
This sequence comes from Phoxinus phoxinus, assembly GCF_949152265.1. Lineage (NCBI taxonomy): Eukaryota > Metazoa > Chordata > Actinopteri > Cypriniformes > Leuciscidae > Phoxinus > Phoxinus phoxinus. The sequence continues at coordinate 26,054,005 of NC_136879.1, read as the reverse complement.
CTCGCTCTCTCGCTTTCTTTCTCTTGCCCCACCGTCGTGCACAGGCGGGGGCAGACAGCGCAGAGGGACCATGCAATCATGCCCACCAGTGTAGATGCATTTTACATAACTTTATTTGCATACCTACAATCCACGAATTAATCAACTTTAAATAGCATATGAATAATAAAATAAAATATACAAGATTTATTCAGTAAATTGGATATGGTCAAGAAAATAACATTATCCTAGGCTATACAGTAGCCTAAAATATTTAATACTCCACATTCTATTCTATTCTATTCTATTCTATTCTATTCTATTCTATTCTATTGAGCCATCAAAATATATTTACTTGTATTTCTTTCTTTCTGGATAGGCCATTGAAATAAACTACGCCTTTTTCTGTAAGTGTGTGATTTATTGTCACATCTGTAACTACAGAAACAATAAAAAATGCAATGAAAAATTGCACAATTGCTCAATAAAAACCAATAGAAATCTGCAAGCAATAAAGTATAAAATATTTACTAATCAAGCAATTGGGGGCAAAAAAGTAAAAAAATAAACCAAGACTGTATCTTTTGGATATCTTTTTTTCATGTCATATTTTAACTTTACTTTGACATCATTTGGAATTGTATAATATGAATCCATTAGTTACTTCAAAATTGTTCTCTGGGGTTTCCTCTGCAGCAACACATATGTGACCACTGACATGTTTATGTATTGTGATCATGTTTTATGTGAGAAAGCAATGTTATTAATACATTTGAATATTTGGTCATTTTGCAGTTTTAGCTATATGGATACTATATGGATACTATATGGTGTCCTACACTATATGGTGGATGATATGCATATAGGTTTAGATATTCTTATCAATATGCCTATTAATAATATTATGTCAATAGAAAATACAAATTTTATTTTAAGTATAGACATATTCAAATCAAATAATGAACAAAACTCAATTTGATTATATGGCTCTGTATATAATATAATTCGTTCTGTATATAATTGAATTTATGTTCTGCTTCTGTTATATTGCATCTATGAGGTATTCATTAAGAAGTAGCTAAAATATTTAGACAGATGGCAGCATGAGATGTTCTCTATATATCCTCTCCCATGGCGCAGTGAGCAGCATCAGCATGCATGTATGACAGAATCACACACTGAAGTTCAATGGCTCATAGACTGTAGGTGCGAGTCGCTTTCGAGAGCCCTGCCTCAGCCTCCGCGAGCGAGCGTGTGTACGCGCGCGCGCGCGCGTTTGAGTGAGAGAGGAGAGGGAGAAGAGGCTGAGACTAGGAGGAGTGGAGAACACAACGGAGAGCATTTAATACACACGCGTTAGCTTTAAATTGCCTTTTAACATAGAGACATTGAATGCCAAGCTACTATGCAAAAAGAGATGCTGGATACGAAAAGGGAGAGAAATGCCCTTATCGGTCGTCTCAGCAATAATAATAGCACGCGCCCTTTACAAAAGTAACTGATATCGCACAAAAGCAGGGAAACGGAACGGGAGAGAGAACAGCAGCGAACTATGCACTGAGGATGATTTCTTCCAGAAAAACTCCGGAGAAGAGTCGCTACCATCTGCATTATCTGGTGTGGCATAACAAACACCGGCAGCTGGAGAAAGAGCTCTCAGCGCGCGAGCAGGTAAGATGCGTTCGTTTCCGCGTTCCTGTATCGCGGCGGATGATGCTGTGAGGAACGGGCCGTGCGTTTGATAGGGAAACTGATTCTAGTACTTCATTCGGTTTGTAATCTGTGATGCAAGGGCGAAAAAGTGATTTTTCTTTGTTTTCTGGTTCATTAGTTACATACCCATTTATATAAGTGGTTTGCTGATATGCCAACTACAAACAGAGATGAATGTCAAAAACCTCACACCCTGGCTGTGTCTTCAAACCTATTGAGTTGCCTACATAGACCGCATTTTTGGGCGTATCGTAACGTTCGAACGCGTAAAAATGCTGTCTATGCAGCTTTCGACACAGTCCCTATTCTCCAAACCTTCTCATATTACGCGTCTGTCAATTTAATTTGGAAACGTGATCAGAAATGCAGTTGAATTTTATTTCGATCTGAGATGCTTTAAACACAGAGAGGCTGCAGAATAAAGTGGCATTGCATACAAAGGCTGTGGGTAAATAATGCTTACAGATCAGCACTCACAGTTCCTGAGGATAGATGGTGTGTCGAGAGAGGGTGTGTTTGTCTTTCTCATCAGCCTTCTTCAAAAGAATTATTAATCCAATGCATTATTCCATGAATTAGTGTGAAATTATCCTGTAATTAATTTAAATTTGATACTGTGCAGAACTAAAAAAGCCAAATTTATATTAAATGTAGGCGTGAAAGGAATAAATAAATATAAATGTAGGTTAATTTAGTAGAAGACTGATTCTCTATGATTAACCATCTTTAAAAGAGTTATTCAAGTCAGCATGAAATGAAAATTCATATGTACTTTCTAAATGCATGTTATTGATCTTATTATGAATGTTTCATCCATGCATGTTTATTTTTACAGTTGTTTTGACCTCTTAATCTTTAATCAGAATGTCATAACTTTCAGTCAAATGACAGACTTCTCTCTGGTGACACTTGACTTCTCCAATCATTTAGTCTGCCTATCCGCCTCTTCCTTACAGTAGACTGTAAGCTCACATCCAGATCTGCCTCCATCCACTCGAAAACAGTTTGTTGAACCAAGATCCTGCCCTACTTTTTTTTCTTTGTTGATAATCCATTTATGTATACATTACAATAAGGAGAAAAAGATCTGTTGCTACTTCAGTTACATCACAACTTTAATGCAACATTAATCCACTGATTTGTAGACTACTGTACTCCATAAATCGGTGTGTCATTCATCTTTAATCTATTCGAGAGAGAGAGAAATACAATAGACAAATAATGGTAAAACTGCACAATATAGGTGAAAAAAGCTTTAATATTATACAATAGATTCATTAAATAATACTCAATTTGTTGGGGTAACATGTCAAGCTACTCCGATTTTAAAGAGCCACATTTGAATGCATTGGAAGAGGCCACAATGAAAATCAGAATGCATTTTTATGTAACAAGCAGAAGTCATAAGAAGACTAATATAAGAAGACTAGAGATTGCAGAGCTGATTGTCCACTTCAGGTTGTATCAAGGCCTGTACACTCTTAAAAACAAAGGTTCCAAAAGTTTTCACAGCGATGCCATAGAAGAACCTTTCAGTCAGCAGTTTTTAAAATAACCCTTTTTCCTAGTGTGAAGAACATTTCAATAATCTAAAGAAACTTTTCCCAACATAAACAAAAAGGAATGTTATTCATGGAACCATAGATGCCAATAACAAAACTTTATTTTTAAGAGTGTGTGCTCTTCATCAGACTTTCACTATTCCGGTTTAACTCTCTGTCTAATGAGTAAATAACTATAACTAATTTGAGCAAAGTCATCCATCTCAGTGACAGCAGCCATTCACAATTCCATCTTTTCAAACCCCAAACAAACTGTAACTCACTCCAATACCAGCCATCTTGTTCCTGTGCTGGTTTTTATGACTCAGGCTGACGGTAATAATTCAGACCCCTAACCCTCTTCATGATCACTGCGATATAAAGCACTTCCAGTTTAGTTGATTTACAGGCCACTGACAGCATAATCTAGCCACGTTTGGCATGGTAGGCTCGATGAGTCAAACCGTGTCCCTCCAGGGACGGCACGAGGCGCGAAGGGAGGTCAATGCTGTCTCGATTGTTCCTCTCCAGTGAATGAGGCACGTAGCCACCCTGACAAGGGGAAAAGTTGCTGCACCAGCACACAGGATTATGGGCTAGATGGTAGGTGTCAGTGAAAGAACAAAGAGGGGAAACAAGCTATTGGGACGGAGGAGAGCGAAAGGACGTGAATAGCAAAGAGATCAGGTGGTGGAGGAGGAAAAAGAAGTTACCAAGGGGAAAAGAAGCTCAATTTGCAGTTTGCTTTGACGGTGCCATAAAACAGTCACGGGGGAGGAAGAGGACAGATGACAGCTTGGAGGAGAGCGGCAGGAAATTGAGAAAGAGCGAATGGAGAATGGATAAAGTGGGTGATTGAATGAGGAAACCAGAGAGAAGTACAGAGCCTAGTCCAGAAATCAGAGAAATTGCATGTAGTTTTGTATTCTTCTGAGTGAAGTCAGCAGTGCCTCAGCAAATACGCAACAACACGGGGTCCTCCATCAGCACATTTGCCATTGTCCACACATCTGTTCAGTTTTCTCGTTTGATATACTACCTCTCTTCTTCAACCCACGGCCCTCTTGCACTCCACCCGTAACCCAACACTAATTGCAACAGAGCGTTGTCTCAGGGGACGAGTGTTGGGCGGTGGGGAGGGGGTTGCTTCGATTTGGTTAACTTATGAGAAGCTTTGGTAACACTTTAGAGTGCTGTTCCATCATTTATGAATAACTATGCAGGAACAAATGTGTAACGCAATATTAACATTCTAGTAGGTGTAATTTGCGAATGGGACAGATGTCCCCACTTTTTGTCAAAGACGATACTGGCCCCACCACTTTTAGCGGCACAGATACCTAATACAAATGAAAATCTCCAGTTGACTAGCAGAATATTAATTTCATTCATTTGTTAAATAAGAGGCGATCTGGTGCTGGAATGTGTTGTTTTTGAAATCATACTGGGTGTTCGTTGCCGCTGTTATCAGACTCGTGTACACTCCTCACTCAGATGAGCAATTCAATCTATCGCGCCTTAAGTCAACTTATATAGCGCTTTGTACAATACAAAATGTTTCAAAGCAGCTTTACACCTTAACACTGTTGTGGAAACTCTGTTTGCTCCGGTTAAATCACAGAACAAAATGCACACAAACGTGTCCCTGCTCTTGAAATAGGGTTCAAGCTTTGGTTTTAATGAGAGAAAAAAATAAGACAAAATAAGAAAAAGCAGATTAGAACCCAGACATGCTTAACAAATGTTTTACCACCAGACCGTGAGGGCACACGAACAGTTAAAGCAGATTTATGTATCATGTATTATGTACATTATAGTAGATTTTAAGGATGAAACTATCACGTTAAAGATGACTTGTCAATAAATTAAAGTCAATATACAATTGAAAGTGAACATAAATTATTATTGTACATATCATATCTGATTGAGCATTGTATTAGCAACCACCACCCCATTATGAAAAGCATAATAACTTCCTTTGAATAATAACTGAAGTCATTGTAAGATTTTGAGGTTTTTGTAAGGTTTTAGTCATGACTTATATTATCAAATCCTTCTAAAGGAATTACTGGCCGTTTGAATCAGTATTCTAAAGTAAAGACCATGGTAACCCACTTCTTCTCACCTTCTCACCTTCCGCCTGGCAGGTTTCTGCCTGATCTTCATCTCAACCAGACACCTCCATCTGTCACGATCGTCTGTATCTTCCTTCTATAAGCCACACCACTCCATGTCTGTCTTGATGGTGTCTTTCCAGCGGTGCTTCCGGCTTCCCCTCTTTCTCTTTCCTCCTACTTCCATCTCCACGGCTCTCCCTATGTCCGCCTCTTCATCTCTCCGGCACACGTGTCCAAACCACTGTAGCCTTCTTTTCCTCATCAGATCTTGTATTGGCATTACTTGAGCTTGCTTCCTTACCTCTTCATTAGTTTGGTGTTCCTCTAGACTTATTCCAAGACAGTACCTCAGCATCCGCATCTCACAGGATCCTATCTTGTTCTGCCAGGTTTCTTGTTATGGGCCATGTCTCACTTCCGTATAATAGGGTCGGTCTTATAGCTGTCCTATAGATGAGTGTTTTTAACTTTGTTGGTATTTTCTTATCGCAGAGAACTCCTGTCAGCTCCCTCCATCTGTTCCATGCTTTGCTTATTCTCAACTCAACCTCTTTCCCGCAACCTCCATCTTGGTGAATAGGGTACCTTGGTTCCCAGGTATTTGAAGGCTGATTGTTGGGGAAGATTTGCATGCTCTGTGTTGTCATACGCTCTCAATCTTATACTCTATTCTCTTCCAGTAGGTGGCAGGTGTTCTGTCTTGCTTCTGCGTTGCTTCAGTCCAGCTCCTTCTAGTTTTTCCCTCCATATCTCCTGTCTCCTCTCTAATTCCTCTCTATCCTCATCACTTATAACAACGTCATCTGCAAACAGCATTGCCCAGGGTGTCTCCTCTGGTATATCTTCCGTGATCACATCCATGATTATTATGAATAGAAGTGGGCTGAGTGCTGAACCTTGGTGTAGTCCAACCTCAATCTCCATCTCTGTCTCTCCAACATTGGTAATAACTTGCGTCGTGCAGTCCTTGTACATATATTTGATGATATTAATGTATATCTCTGGGACCTGTCTTAACCTGAGGCAGTGCCAAACCAGGTCTCTTGGTATAGTGTCGTATGCTTTTTCCAGGTCTATGGAACACCATGTGTAGCTCCTTGGTACATTCTCTATATTTCTCCTGTAACATCCTCAGGCAGAACATGGGCTCGGTGGTCGATTTTCCTTTCTGGAATCCGCATTGGTTGTCGCTGATCTGGACTACACGTCTTATTCTCGCTTCACCCTCTCATAGCTTGAGAGCGTGGCTGAGGAGCTTAACTTCCTCGGTAGTTTCCACAGCTTAGGGGGTCTCCTTTCTCCTTGTATATGGGTGTGATCTTGCTTTTCATCCATTCAGATGGTATGCCTGCCTTTTCAAATTTTATTGGCCATTTGGATCAGTATTCTAAAATTAAGATTATGGTAACCCACTATGACTCAACTATTGCTACATCCTTCAGAAGCAATTACTATCCAAAACCTTACAAAAACCTCAGTTTACAATGACTTCAGCCATTACTAGAGTTGTCATGTTTTTCACTTTAAAATACTGTTCCAAATAATTAGTAATTCCTTCTGAAGGATTTGGTAATACTTGAGTCTTGAATACTTGAGTTGGATTGTACATTATGCATTATTCACATTAATAATTATGAACATGTAGTTCTTAGTAGTCTTATAGGTATGAAAAAAATAGTAGTTACTGATTAGATAATAGTGAATTACCTCCATCAACCAAGCAGTACTACTTACTAATTACTACTAGTTAATCAGAGTTTCTTAATAGTTACCGTATAGCAGTTACTAGAATGTTAATATTGCGTTACTCATTTTCTCCTGTGTAGTTATTCATTAATGACGGAACGGTATTTTAAAGTGTGACCAAAGCTTTTAACAGATTGAAAAGGACAGTGGCTGACAGAGCTTGTAAATTGAAAATAAGGAGATTAAAGTAGAAATTGTATATGATTTTATAGTTAGGGTTAGGGTTAGAGTTTCCCGTAACCCTAACCCTAGCCCACATGAAAAATTAAACTATTTTCTATGACCCGAGTAGGCATCTGAACTGCATGTGCTGGATTTGTCTGCTAGAGACTATAAGGCTCTATTTCATCAGCACTACTCATCTCTGTGATTTACATATGTTTGTTTTTCCAGTAAACATCCCCCTATTCTGATTTGGATATGCAAACATAACATCAAACCATATAGTGTACTTAAGTGCGTCAGTATTTTCCTTTTAAAGGGATAGTTCCTCAAAAAGTTAAGAATTCTGTCAGCATTTACTCGCCCTCATATTGCCCTTCATGTTATTGTTAACTAAAATAAAAACTACAACTACTGTATTAAATTTGTTAATTGAAATAAAGCTGAAATAAAATATAAGCAATAGATAAAACAAATTTAAATTTTAAAAATGAAAATGAGAAATGTTGTCTTTGCAACTGAACGAAAATATATCTAAGTTGAAGTACTAAAAGGATTTTTTTTAAACGATAAAAAAACGATAAAAGTACAAATGAAAAATAACTAAAACTTAAATAAAAAATAAAACTAAAATAAAAGCTAATTCAAAGTATGAATAAATACTATAACAGTAACTAAAGAAAACACTGGTTGCTGCAAACCTGTATGACTTTCTTACAAAAAAAAATGTTGGAAAAAAACTTTTGTCCTTTCAACGAAAGCCATAGGACCCCATTGACTTTTATTATATGGACGAAAACAGTTGAAATAGTCTTCAAAATATAATATACAAATATAATATATAAAAAGATTCACTATTCCCTCACACTTCCTCTTATCTCAACCCACCAGCTCAGTAGCATTTACCGAAATAAAACTAAAGAAATGTCATCACAGGCACAATGCTTGGCTATCCAGAACGGATGCTAAACTGGCCATATCTGAAAGTTTTGAGTGTGAAATTTACATAATCCTTCTTGTCCCATTGTGATGTTTCTACTGTAGGCTATTCTTTCCCACTGACATTTAGTTAAAAAGTGATGGCTGTACCATTGTGTTTTGGTGCAAACTCCATTGATTTCTACCTCCCCCACTATGAGACAGTCCAATCAGGCCTTATACCGAGCCCTGGATGCCAATCTCCAGAATACAAAACACACCGTGGGTGGGTGGGTGTGAACCTCCTGTGACACAATAGTGCATAAAAAGTCGAACAAGGACCCATATTTCTCCCTCCCTTTTCCTTCCTCACAATATGTCTGCCTAGACTTATTTAAAGAATTTGTATGTTCTTGTTCACTTCTCTCCTGGGTTGCATCCTTGTCTATGCAATTCATTTCATTCTTCTGGCACATCACAGCCTTTAAGTGCTTCTGTGCGTTGATGTCTTTCTGCCTTGTCCGTCTTCAAACAAATACTCATTTAAGTGAAAGCGCTGAAGCACATGATTCCATTCATGTGGAGAACAGATTGTGTGTGTATATATGCATGTATGCACATTTTTATGCACACTGCCACACAAGAGAGCCTGTGCAAAGCCTTCAGCAGAATCCATTGCATGCTGTGATTTGCACAAACACACACACATATGATTTTCTTCTGCCTGCCTCCCACATACACAGTTTGGACGTCCAATGAAAGATTGATGTTGGTTTAAGTAGCTGCCAGAGAACATTAGCCAAGGCAGAAAGAGTGCAAGAGCAGATGCACCAGCCAGAGATGACTATCAATAATGCAGTCTCCAGCAGGCTGAGAGAGAGCGAGAGAGTGTGGAAGAAGAGATGGACAGTTATGTGGAAGAGCATCTATACTAAAATGTGAGGACAGGCCCCAGCCTAGATGATGTAATACTGTCTATTTCAATGTGGCGGAGAAGGATTAGTAATTAACATGAATTTGAGTTAGTGCACTTGTGTCTGATGCAGTGCATGCATGTCAGCAGGCAAGTGTGCTTGTTACAGGGCTGTCAGTGAGAGTTAGTGTAGGTGGGATAGACGAGTTTCGATCAGAGCAGGAGAACTGTAATGTGTAGGTGTTTCAGGTAGGATTCAGCCATTATTGTTATTATTCCATATGGCTGACCCTCACTGCTCAAGAAACCTTACAAAGACTTGGCGTGGTAACCATAGTTTCCACCAAAATAAATCAGTTTAGATATATATAATAATAGTAAAATATATAACAGTGGAAGAAAATAAGAAAATTTGAGTTTCCCCATGCTAACCTTACCACAATCTTGTTAAGGTGTTGTGGGTGGCTACCAGAGTGTTGCAATAAGGAGAAGTAAAGTTTTATTAGTGGTTTGTAGTGCATTGCTATGTGGTTAGCAAGAAGAAAGAACCTCCTAAGTGTATATTCAGGTCCCTAGATGTGGCTCTTATAGGCTTCCTAAAGTCTGCTGGAGTTCATCATTTTATTGTCAGTCCATATAAATAAAAAAATGCATAATTAGATTTAAATAGCACAACTGATATTGGATAAGTTAGGAGACTAAATTAAATAGTGTTAGAGGTTTGTTCAAATCCTTGTGATCAACCATTAACCATATAGCGTTTAGGTGGTAGTTTGTGGAACACATGACAAGAGACATTCAGCGTGGTTGTCTGTATTTGTTTGTGGCTGTGTGATGAGATGAGATAAGGGACTGTCTGTGTTTGTGTTATTGTGTATTGTTGTCTTGTTTAGCGTGTCTCAGAGGGATATATAGCAGCATTTCAGGTCACCGGAAGGCCAGTCTGTAACAACTGATGTTTCCTGAACCCTTCTCCTCTCACAGCCGCTAATCTGTCTTACCGAGTAACATGTTCCTCTCCGTCTCTCCCTGAAGCTTTCAGAACCAGTTATCAATCTCATACACTACCTCACTGGCTAAAGCATGTACACCTCCTGACAGTTATCTCCTTCTCTCTGTCAGTCATCTGAGCTATCTCTAGTGTCAGGGTTGCTTGGAGATCCCCACAGGACGGATGTGAGAGCCATCATTCACTTAAAACGGCAGTTTTCCCTCCTTGTCCTGCATCTCCTATCCGTACTCCTCATCCAGGGTTACCATAGCAACCCCACCCCCACCACCCATCCACACCCTTTTCTCGTAGCACTCATCTCGCTCTGGGGACCAGGCTGCTGTTTTTCTAGCTAGAGGTCCTCAAGGGGCCGCCGGGCCTCAGTTGTTGCTGTTGAGTGCCGTCATGATGTTGTGAAAGGGGCCGGCTAATTACCGAGCAGAGTGTCGGACACACAGGAGTTTTCTGTGACAATAACAATAACATGATTGTGACTTTATATATATTGTGATGTAGAGACCTTGGAGTTGTCTTCCATCACTGTTTTTACTTTGTTCTCACTGTTCCTATGCATTTTTTAATAGTTACGTGGGGTTTTATACTGTTTTATGTTTCCTGAGTGGGCGTGGCCTTGAAGAGAGCGCGAACTGTAGGAGAGCACTCATTTTCGCCATTATGGAAACGTTTGTGCAAATGTATGGTTTTATCCGTCCTATTTATTGAATTTATTGATTTGTTTTAACTCTTGTTCTTAATCATCTTGTGTATTTATTTATAAACATGGTGAGGCATAGTAGCCTACTTTTTTTTTTTTGAGAAATGGTACACTGCAATTATTAGTAAGCGGGAAAATGTGTAGTTGAGGCAGCCGTCACTAGTGGATTGGAGGACGGACCATGATTTTTGAGGGAATTTGAACAAGGTTTGTAGTGCTGCTTGAACGCACTGAAACTCTGGCTGCGTCCGAAATCGCATACTCTCTTGAGTAGGTACCTATTTTGAATAAGTAATTACTTGACGACCGCTAAAAAATATGTTATATGAACGTGTGTAGTATGAATGTAATCTGGACGTATTACATTCGCCATGTTGTCATTATCATGTCACCTACCAGCATCATTTCACTGCCATTCATAAATCCTCTCCCGTGGCCTCATGGGATGATAAAGTGTCCATCATCAGAATCTCGCTAGAAGAGGTCATCCGGGTGCTTTTTGGCTACTGTTTTATGAGTTTTAGTGTCTACTAGGCTACTATAGGGAAGTGTATGCGATTTCGAATGCAGCCTCTGTAATCAGATAAAGAGGAGAGTTTGTACTGTTTTAGTACATAACAGTTCTAGTTTTTATTCATAACCTGTTTTATTTCTCTTAACCATTTTCACATTTAGCACATCTGCTTGTAATAAACATATTTTTGGATGCCAATCGCTCCCCTGTTCACACCTTAGTGCGCTTCTCCTTGTGTCGCTCGTCTGTGCAAAAGTCTTAGGCACGTTAGTATTTTCACAAGAAAATGCTTTTAAGCCAGTTATTTTGCTGTAGCGTGCCAGTAGGAAATATCAGTTTACATTTACAAACATTTATTTTGCCATTGTAATCAGTGATATTTTTGTATGCACAAGGAGTTTGACAGCTGCCGGTATAATCCACATTGAGATTTGATCTCACCATCATCTAGTCCAGGGGTAGGCAAGTTCGGTCCTAGAGAGCCGATGTCCTGCAGAGTTTTGCTCCAACACTGAAAAAAACCTCACCTGGCTATAGCCTTAGTAATCCTGAAGACATTGATTAGCTTGTTCAGGTGTGTTTGATTATGGTTGGAACTAAATTCTGTAGGACAGCGGCTCTCTAGGACCGAACTTGCCTAGCCCTGATCTAGTCCATCTGGGATTACATGAAGAAACAGAAAAAAAAACTGACACTAAATCCAGAAAGTTTCCTGCAAAGCTACCTGAAAAACTATGTGCAAGTGTATAGCAAACGCAAAGGGTGGTCACACCAAATATTGATTTGATTTAGTTAATAGAAGTTAATTGATAAATAAAATCTGTTTATGACATTATTTTTGAAAGCATCCTGACTTTACAGCATTTTTACACAAGTGCCTAAAACTTCTCAGTTTTGTAGCTTTGCATGTAGATTTCTTCAAGTGTCTCGGAGACGTTGCCTCAGTTCTTCTGGATTTAGTCTGTATCGGGGTTTTTTTTTCTGTTTCTTAATGTAATCCCAGATGGACTCGATGATGGTGAGATCAGATCTCCGTGTGGATCATAGCGGCTGTTGTCAGACAGACTCATTGTGCATGATGATACTAACGTGCCTAAGACTTTTGCACAATACCGAATATAATATAGCC